>NC_139939.1:35107557-35217557 GCF_963454915.1 Gymnoscopelus microlampas
TCCCATGAGAACGCCACTAAGGATGCAGCTACCACCACCAGAGCGTTGCGCACTGCGCATGACAGGAGACAAGATAAAGAAAACGAAGATTATATTTAACCACATGAACCCTATGTGGTCCCTATTCTGGGCATGTCATAATTGGTGATAACAGGCGAACATTTCGCAAAAATAGCAGATCTTTGATTGATTGATTGATTGATTGATTGATTTGATTGATTGAATACTTTATGTAGAAAGACATGGTAAAAGTACATGGAAGTACAATTCACAATACAAGGTCCTCTAAACTGGATCGCTCATAAAAGCACTTGGCTTATTTAAAATGAGATCCCTGTGTACTCAAATCATGATGACATTTAAGAAGACATACAAATATACACTACTATATATACACTACTAGCTCACAATGTGCAGTGTTGCGATGGGTTGTGTGCTTGTAGATCTGCAATTTTTGGCAAAAAGATTTGGGGAAGAGGAAAAAAAGGAGAGGGCCAAGTACAGACCCCAACTAACCAGTAGCAATGCCCGCCACCATGTTCCTGGCAACTCTGGAGGAGGTGGGGGAGTCCTCAGCGGGAGGTCCTAGCCTCTTCTTCATCAACATTAACATGACCAGCAGAGCAAGACACAGCAGCCCCAGGACCACGTCTCCTATCCTCGCCTCAGGGAGCTTGTAGAATGTGTAGTAAACCTGCAGATAGAACTGCTGGGGAATACCTTTGAGCCCCAGTATGTTCTGGACACAGAAATGACACACTCAACATCAACTAACAGTACGCATTTTTTCTTTATTGAGACAAACTGTGAGCATGCCGACAGGGAAACACCATATAATAATGATAATAATAATAATAATGATAAATAATCATGCTTCTACAAATACACAACATTTTTCTGTGCATGTGAGTGTGTTTGTGTGAGTGTGCGTATCTGTCCTTCGTGCATATCGAGAACTGCCCAACCGATCGAATTCAAATTCGACGTGCAGAGGACCTGAGGGAGTGCGGTGCCCGGTATGAAGTCGGTCGGATCGGCAGTTGTCCAGAACCGCCGATCCAACCAATGGTATATGCCCATATATAGGCATACATGTATATGGAGATCCGGTTGCAAATAGCAAATTTACAACACGTCGCAACAGTGCAGAATGTTCACCAATAATGACATGCTCACAATCGGGACGCAAGGTTTCAAGTGGTTAACTGGGCGCAATAAAAACAATGGGACACAGTCTGGACTAATATCCTGCTCACTTCCAGGAATCCAGACCATCCATCTGAACTTTTTTCACAGAACATCTGACTCCCTGCAGGCTAAATGTTATTATGAAGACCTTAAGTAGTCCCAACAGTTCTCTTGTGTATCACATGCTTTCTTTCAAATGGTCTGGGAGTGTCCAGGGATTTCAGAATTATTTTCGAGCATGGTTGCTTCCAAACTCTAATTACTTTTATCGGTTATCATTCCATCATTCCCACCTGTGTTCATTTCAAATGATGTATCCCAGTTACATCTGAGATGATCTATACATATATAGAAACAAATATGTCTACATCTTACATTTTGTTTTTATTTTATTTAATTGTCTGAGATCTGTGATTTGTATTTGTGAAACTTAAAAAAAATAAAAAATAAAAACACAGAGCAGAAAACCGACCTTCATTCACAGCATTGCTGCATAATGGAGGCTGTCAGACAGCAACACATGCTGTGTTTAAAAACAACTCCCTCACCACACTAAAATCTTGGACGTTGTTCAAGTTCTTCTTAAGCCACAGAGCAGATGCTGACAGAACGTCAACCCAACTTGGCAGAATCAGTGTCCGTCAACAAGAAGCCAACCATGGGCAACCATGTGTTTACGATCAACAAGAACGACCAGAACAAATCGTACTGGGGAGTGGCGCTGTGTGAATTAACACAGGAATGACCCTGGCAGCATATGATCTGGTCCAGGTGTTTTACCTGTTAAGTACTAGACTACTACTACTGTATTTTTCAACCACAGCTAATGAGACAAGACATCAGACCTGGGCACGACAGGCCTGTTCAGGAATCCAGCTTTGGTTACGGGTGATAATCTATAAAGAGCACCTTAACATAATTACAAAGTGCTAAACAAGGCAACAACAAGTACAAGCTATAAGTATTAACTTACATTTATTTTTCTTTGTTTATATTATGTATTTCTTGGATATTATTTTGTTCCATTGCTACTGTATGAGAAGTATATTTATGATGTACTGGAAACCATTACTAGTGTGATGCCCAGAGTTCTAATGGTGTGGTGTCAGGGATGGTGTCAAGGATGGTTGCACTTCCTCCCATTCAAGTGGAGACGCGGGAGAAAGGATAGTTTGTTTGTTGTACTGAAATACAATATCAAAGGGAATATTGTGTTTTTTTTACGTTTTCAAACGACAAAGAGGTTTTCACTCAAAGAGCAATAAAAGTAGGCATGTATGACTTTCTCTTAAATGGGAATAACATGACCTAAAAACTACCTGTGTGTGTGTGTGTGTGTGTGTGTGTGTGTGTGTGTGTGTGTGTGTGTGTGTGTGTGTGTGTGTGTGTGTGTGTGTGTGTGTGTGTGTGTGTGTGTGTGTGTGTGTGTGTGTGTGTGTGTGTCTCGCACCTTGAGCTGGCCAAAGCCTATCGTTATAGCAGCAGCACAGGTGAAGCCTTTTATTACAGGATAAGAGATAAAGTCCAACAGGAACCCTGCAGGGTAAAACCACAAACATTAGATACCATGCCATATGATCTGAGCTGCAATCCAATCACACACTGGCTCGGTCTCATCTTACTACATTAGTTAGCATGTTCAGGACATAATGGCTAACAATTACAAAGAAAAAGTCAGAGTCATCACATTTCACATTAATCACAAGACAAGACAAGACAAGACAAGACAAGACAAGATAAGACAAGACAAGACAAGACAAGACAAGACAAGACAACACAAGAAGACCTATATTGATCCCAGGAGGGTGGTCTCAATTGATGTAACCTTTTGGACAAAACAGGTAGCTAATAATGCAGGGTCCTCCTAACTAGGTATAAATGTGACAGGAAGCTTCCTTGAAAATGAGACAGAACCACTGTATTAGATAGTCTCCTCCCGACCAAGCTGAAAGGCTAACTTCTTGCTTCCACACAAACAATAAAGTGTCTGTAAACAATCATGTATCTCCATCCTTACCTAACCTCAGCAAGGCCAGAGCTGCCTGAATAGCTCCACAGAGCAGACTGAGGAGGACAGCTTGGTTGGGGTGTCCCCCCACAACTGAGAAACACAGGAGGGACATGATGGCAGTAGGACCCAGGGTTATGTCCTTGGAGGTCCCCAGGAGAGTATAGATGAAGCCTCCCATAAAGGCAGAGTAGAGGCCATACTGTGGAAAGTCAAATTAATTGGACACAAATTAATGTCGTTCTTGACTCAGTAAAATGTCATATCATTGTGTTCATGTTTTGTCTGTAAATAAAAAGACTAAATGTTAGAAGAGAGGGATGTACTGTAGCAGGAAGCAGGCCAAGTGTAAGAATGAAAAAGATCCATTCACATGGATCCATCTTTTGGGATAATGTGGCCAAAATCAACTGTGACCAAACACCCTGATATCGATATACTACTGGTACTTTCATCACATTTAATTTAACCAATGAAATTTTTGAAAATGTAATAATCATCAGTAATGTCTATATAATAACGGATAAAAGCAAATAATAGAACAGCTAGACCAGTCAGATAAGTTTAGAATATTACATCACTTTACTGTAATGCAGGAAAAGATAAAACTTGTGCCATATCATGATATTACAATATTGATAATACCACTATAATGCCCAGCCTCAATTATAACCACACAGTCGACCCACGTGTGTACACACATATAACCTTTATTTACATAAATGATTAGCCAACCAGCCAACGCCCTACTAAGAGGGTTTGTGTGCATTCATTTATTGTATACGTTACGACATGGAATCAAGTTCAAGAGACACCCTCAGTCACCAGAGCAGACAAGCACACAAACAACAGAACTCAAACCAGCCCCCAACTCACTTGCACAGGAAGTCCTGCCACTTCAGCATAAGCCAGGGCTTGTGGGACAGTGGTCAACCCCACCGTGATGCCCGCAATGAGGTCCATCCGTAGCCAGCTCAGTTTGTACCTCGGCAGCCATGACAGGATGGGCAGCCAAGCCTTCACTGTGCTGTAGGAGCAGAGGGTCTTCATCTGGTCCTGGGCCGGGACACCTCCCAACAGGGGCATGGTGTCTGTCATACTGGGAAGAGGAGGGGTGAGACGAAAATCGGAAATGAAAATAAAATAATCAGTGATAAAATAATCAATAGTCTCTGGAGATGATTGTACATTGAAATCAATACAGCTGGTGCATGAACGGTGAAGGCAAAGGGCATTTTCTATACATCATGCCTAAAATGGCTGAGCACTCAAACACACTTACCCACCAAAGATGAGGAGCGGACGTTTGTCCTTTCGTTTAAGTCATTAATCAGCTCATAGCAGTTGACATGTTGAGTTGATTAGATTCCTCTAGCTTCTATTTCCTTCAGAAGAATCCTCTTCTCCTCAGGTTGGACACATAAGCAGGGAGGCACCATGTGAGTGTGTGTGTGTGTGTGTGTTTAAACCTGACTGGTTTGACCAGTTTTATGAGTGAAGTATCCAGAACATGACAATCATTGGTTCTCATGTCTTCATATCCATGCAGTCAACTTTGACCTCTGTAATGAAACAAAGAGTTCATCGTTATACACCACTTCATACTGGGCGCGTTCGAAAATACAGCACTGAGAGCACTGGCCACTACAAACTAATAGGCGAGTGTGCTCCGGTGCGTAATTTCCGAACGCACCCTATAATACAGGTGTAGCAAATCTTCTGATAGTCCAATACTCTCAAATTCGATAAAGATATGGAAAAACATTATAACCTATATGGGCAGGAAGAATATGTCCTCATACCTGACACCACTCATACAGTAGGTAATAGACAGTTTGCCTCTGGAGTTAGGAGTGCCGTTTTCCGGTCTTGGTATGATAGAGGTATTAGAGTTATAGGAGACCTGTTTGATGCCAATGGTGTTCTTATGTCGTTCGATATGGTTAAGAACTCATTCGGAATACCTCGGAGGGACTTTTTTGCTTATTTACAGGTTCGCCATGTTATCAATAATGACACTAAGTTTCCTCGAGACAAGCCTCTTCTTGGGCCTTTGGAGGACTCTATTATTCATTTTACTAGGAAGAAAGGTTTGATTTCTTACTTCTATGATAATTTTCAGAGCTTCAACACACAAAATATAGATACAGTGGTGGGAAGATGGGAGGAGGACTTACAAACTGAGTACGACAAGAAATGTTGGGATGACTGCATTAAATCTTCTCAAACTACCTTTATAAGCAATCTATTCAAAGAGATGCAGTATAGGATACTACATAGACAGCATAGGACACCTCAAATCCTAAACAAAATTGGTCCCTGTTGTGTATCAAATGCAAAACTGAGGTTGGTACTTATATACACTGTTTCTGGGAGTGTTCCAAGATTTCCAAATTCTGGTCTTGTGTAGCAAAAGAATTGAGATCAATTTTTCAGTCAAAGATCTGTAAAGATCCTGGGCAATTTGTATTAGGGCTGCCATCTAAATTTGGGGTTTTAGACCCTAGAAGAGCTAAGCTTCTTGATAAGCTCCTCTGTGTGGCCCAAAAAATGCATTTTGACCTGTTTCTGACAAATAAAACAGGGTATGGCTCTATGTTTATAATCACATGACATTTTGGCTAAAGGTCAGTGCATTGCACTGTTGCACAGCTCTTCCAGACCAAGTTTACCTCACACAATCCAGAGTTAAAAACTGCTGTCACAGCTCTTTTTACACTGAAAAACGAATGAAATAAAATGCAACAAACATTTACACGAATGAAGACCAAATTAATAGGATGATAAGATAGAATAGAACAGAATAAAATAGCAGAAGTGATTTTTTTTTTCACTTCTGCTGTGGTGGATATGTCAATCAAACACTGTCACTTCCAGAATTAAAAACAGCTGTCACAGCTCTTTGTATCTTACTTTGACAAGTAGAACACTGAATATTGAATGAAATAAAATGCAACAAACATTTACACGAATGAAGACCAAATCAATAGGATGATAGAATAGAACAGAATAAAATAGACCAGAACAGTATATAGAATAATAAAAATCGTTAGTCTTACCCAGACAGATTCCTCTCTTGAAACTATTTTTTTTCACTTCTGCTGTGGTGGATTTGTAAATCAAACACTGTCACTTCCTTCACTTGATGAAACCACTTCCCCAGTAAATCACGCAGATTCACCACATTGCAGACAGAAAAGAAAAGAATGTCTCTTTACCACAATCTGTGACCATAGTCTGTGACACAGTACTAGACCATCAGTAAACACTGTTGTTCACCAGTTCACGTGACCACTGTCATGTGACTAGAAAGGCGGGGCTTAAGTTGTTTCAGGAAGGCATGTGCTGTAACTTGTGACGCTAAATTGTTTCATGTTTGTAAAACAACACATATATTGCTTTTGATTGAATTTACGTATAATGTTAGACATGGATCCTAGCTGAGCAAAACGGTTGGCATGTTTCGTCTGGAAACCGTGCAAAACTGGCCTGCTTGCTGAAATTGTTCAAGGAGATTTGGCATTATGCCGAATGCATTGGCTTTCTTTCTGATTTTGGCAACATGTTGCATCGGAGAGTCCAAGAAAAGAAATGTCCTTCTGATAATCGGTGAGTGATGTCAAAGTCCTCTTTCTCGATTGACCAACTGTAATCAATAAGTGTGTGTAACGCTCTGGGATTCAATCAACCCACATTCACTCAAGAAAGACTGTCCTCTGGTTGCATTCTACAGAGTGTAATAAAATCATCTGGCACCTGGATAATGGAAGTTGTCAGTATGTAACAGTGGTTTTCAACCTGTGGGTCAGGATCCCCAGTGGGGGTCCCCACATGATTTTGGGGGGTTCCCCGGGAGGCCAGTGAAGTGATGAAGTGAGGACAGTGAAGTGACAAGTGCTTGTCAGGGTGGGGGGGGTCCCCAGTTTAAATATGATTATTTTGGGGGATAGTGGCCTGAAAAGGTTGAGAACCGCTGATGTAACACATCACATGCAGACCTTTTTGTAACCTTTGTCACTGTGTGTGCCGCCCCCCCCTCCTCCTCCTCCTCCTCCTCCTCCTCCTACAGCCGATGATGCAGGTTTTGAGACAGAGGTGTACAACAACTCTGTGGTCCACACACCTCACCTCCTCTCGTTGGCACAGCGCAGCGTGGTGTTCCAGAACGCTTTCACCTCTGTCAGCAGCTGCTCCCCAAGCCGCTCCACCATCCTCACTGGCCTGCCACAGGTAGGTTAGCACACACAGCAGCATCACTCATTGATAATAACTTGAATTTATACAGCGCCTTTCAAAAACCCAAGGACACTTTTACAGTATATTAACAAAAACAAAAAATAAACTATTTGCCAAAAGTGTCTCTTCAGTGCGGACTTGAAACTCATTGGAACGTTGTTGGAATGTTCAGTCTGTTATAACAGGTAGCACACAGCAGTGATGGAAGAAGTACTCGCATGTTTATCAATTCTGCAATGTACAAATATTCTAAAATTCCAGTATTCTAAATGTACTTGAGTAAAAGCACAAAAGTATTGGCATCAAAATATACTTAAAGTACCAAAAGTAAAAGTACTCATGGTGCAGAATGTCCCATTTCACAAGTTCAAAATGTATAAAAATCTTTTGAAAATAGCAGATCTACAAGCTCAATGCGTGAGCTTGTAGATCGGCTATTTTCAAATGGTAAAGTAACTAGTAACTAAAGCTGTCAAATAATTGTAGTGGAGTAAAAAGTACAATATTTGCCTCTGAGATGTAGTGGAGTTAAAGTATAGAAAATTGAAGTTAAAATATCTCAAAATTGTTCTAAAGTACAGTGCTTGAGTAAATGTACTTAGTTACTTAACACCACTGCCAGTCAGTCCCTCATCCACTCAATCAGTAGATTTCTTTACCCCTTATTTTCTCTTTGGGACACAGTTACAGGCTCTTTATGTGTCCCCAGCATCAGAATGGAATGTACGGACTGCATCAGGGTGTCCACCACTTCAACTCATTTGACGGAGTACAAAGTCTGCCTCTGCTCCTTAGCCAAAACAACATACATACAGGTAAAGGACCAAGTAACCACTACTGTTTGTGCTTTTTATGTGCCATTATAATACATTATAGTTTGCATTGTCTCTTTCCACCAACTCTCTACCCCTGTCATTTCTCACTACACAGTCCTGTGTAATAAAATAGCATTTGGCAAATAAACTTTGATAAAGGTTTGTATTTGTTTTAATGTGGCATAGTCCTAATGAGTAATAGCCCCTCAGTTGCTTTTTGAGTTGCAATTGTCACTACTGCTTCGTATTTGTAGTTTTATGCTGGCAGAATCTGTCTTGTTCTGGTTCATTTATTAATCTTTGGTCATGTTAATGCTTTCCTCTCTCTGCCCTTAGCCTCTCTGACTCCTTCGGTGTATATCGGTGTCTTTTTCTGTCAAATACAGGTATAATTGGAAAAAAACATGTTGGTCCAGGACCTGTCTACCCTTTTGACTTTGCCTACACCGAGGAGAACAACTCCGTCCTTCAGGTGGGGCGAAACATCACCCGTATCAAACACTTGGTCCGCAAGTTTTTCCAGAACCACAAAGCGGAAGCTTCGGAGGGAAGGAGAAAGGGAAAAGAAAGTGATGAAATAAAAAGGCAGGAAAGAGGAGAAGAAGAGAGACCATTCTTCCTATATGTAGCATTCCACGACACCCACCGATGTGGGCATTCCCAGCCCCAGTATGGAGCCTTCTGTGAGAAATTTGGGAATGGTGAAATGGGAATGGGAAGAATTCCTGACTGGACTCCAGAATACTACTCTCCAGAGCAAGTTATGGTCAGTCCCAAAACTGGATTTATCTTACAGATAATTATTTTATTTATGATATTCAAAAGAGGCCCTACCAGTTTTAATATGCGATGTAGTCAATCAAAAGATGTTCATTTATCACCCACAGACAAACATTTTTTTTTACATTTCTGTGCACTTGTGGTGCAGTTTTTGGGTTTAAAACGATCATACGCTTATAATGAAAAACGCCAGAATCTTAAAATCTTGTCTTTCCGATGATTATTGTTTCTACCATCTCTACTGTGACTAATTATGTAAATATCAGTCACAGACAGTAATACGTGTTCTTCAGGTCTTGTCTGCTCTGTTCTTGTGTTCTTCAGGTGCCCCATTTTGTACCTGACACACTTGCATCACGAGCTGACCTGGCAGCCCAGTATACCACTGTTAGTCGGCTGGACCAGGGTATGTGATACACACAAACACCCATGCTAAGACTCACATTCACCGTGGTACAATTATACCACAGTTAGTTGTGACCCAATCTGGGAACCCATAGTCAAAAAAACGGAAAAAAGTGCGCCCTCTGCTGTTTTTTTCCTTTGAATTTATAACTATACACTAACAGGAGAGATTAGTTCTAACCTAACATTTTGATTGGCTGTGAGGCATTCTAATACACACAGCCGCCAGCTGACAGAAGTAATGTTGTGAAAAATTGTTAAATCATTGAACAAAAGTTTAATTGCATTTTTAAATCAACAGTCTATCCCTCTTACAAACAAGGACCTGGATGTGCTGGAAAGGAATGAAGTTTTCCTTGCGGAATAAATGTTCATAACAAGCTTATCATTAAAACTTGACATCCCATCATAAGGATTTATAATAAATAAAAACTGTGGTATAATCACTGCTATACTGTGAGATATTGGCACTGGTGTGCTACATCAGCGCAGTGACAATATATCGCAGTGTAGCTCAACCTCTCGTGTATTATGATAAGAAAACCTATCACTGCAAAAATGAACAGCAACAAACTAAATTGAGCTTGTTTTCCTCCATCTCTCTCACCATGTCTTCACTGGAAGGTATCGGCTTGGTTCTTCAGGAGCTGAGGGATGCTGGCTATGAGAACGACACGTTGGTCATCTACAGCTCGGATAATGGAATCCCTTTTCCTAATGGCAGAACCAACTTGTACCACTCCGGCACAGCAGAGCCTATGCTGGTGTCATCTCCTGAGCACAGGGAGCGCTGGGGAGAAACCAGCCAGGCCTACGTCAGCCTACTGGGTGAGACATGGATACAAGGAGAGAGAGTGGCTGCAGGAAACATATGTGTTGACATTAGAAATAATAACAATATACATTATATCTACATTGCAACCAAGGTTTAAAAAGTGCTACAATCAACAAAGGCAAAAACTATTAAATACAAAATAAATAAAATCACAATAATACAGCAAACATATCTTTATATCCTAGCAGTTGTGCATCCTCATTTTCCTAAATTTGGTTCACATAAAAAGGGACATAATTATTTTTGTTTTAAACTTAATTATTTTCAATTAACAAGCAATGTTTGCCCTTCACTAGACAAACATTTGGGACTTTGGTCATGAATACTAGAAGTGTTACACACTATTAGTAGGTTGTAATTTACTTTCAATTGGTAAACCATTTTCTTAGAATTATTTGCCAAGTTTCAACAAACATGATAATTAAGACCGTCAGAAATATGATAAAATGAATATTATTAACATACGTTCAATTCAAAGTGGGATGAAATTACCCCTCAGAGAGAGGAAAGGACCAGTATTATGGTGCGAATACTAGTTTGACAGAACTAATTTAGTAAACGTTTTATTCAACGGTACTAAAGAAGGCAGGTGTGGAAGTGTCTTTTGACCAAAGTAAACAGGAATTTATTTTACTGTTGCTCTTATTGTAAATAAAGGCCAAAAAGGCAGATATACCTTGTGAAATTTGTAAAAGTGAGAGTTTTGTGCTGTGGATTTGTGACTGTGACAGTCTTTATGTTAATCAATGACAAGATCAGCAATGATTTATCAAAGCACTAACAGAGCCACAAGGGGGAGACTTCATACTGCTATGTCTGGAGTACATGAATGTCATATGGCAGGAAATGGATAATTGGAAAACAAACTTTGAAAGGTTGAATAATACCTCTCACGCTTTCCCTTTTTTGCGTTGTCCTTTCTCTTGTTCTTCATCTCTTCATCAACCTGTTTTCTCCTCCTCAGACATCACCCCAACCATTCTGGACTGGTTCTCTGTTCCCTACCCATCCTACCAGCTCCCTGGGAGCCGCACGGACCCAGTCCATCTCACTGGTCGCTCCTTACTGCCTGCCATGGTATCTGAGCCCAGCACCTGGCACACTGTCTACGCCAGCCAGTCTCTCCATGAGGTCTGTGGGGCTCACTATAGGCCTTAGACAGGAAGGAGTAGTTAGATCAGTGTACTGCATGGTGCTGTATTATACTGCAACGGCAGTTTCACCCTCAACGTGCAAGCTAATTTCTGGTCATACTGTATACATGTATGCATGTACAGAATGCAATACCAAATGGATAGTGTTGACATTTCTTTCATTTCAATTACAGGTGACCATGTACTACCCAATCCGCTCTGTCCACCAGGGGGCATACCGACTACTGCACAACATGAACTATCGCATGCCTTTCCCCATCGACCAGGACTTTTATGTGTCACCCACCTTCCAGGACCTGCTGAACCGCACTCTTTTGGGACAGCCAACATACTGGTTCAAAACCCTGGAACAGTACTACTACAGGGACCGCTGGGAGCTCTATGACACCAGGTCTGACATAAATACACTCTTGCTTTTGACAATTGTTTACAAAGTTATTTCCACTTTAACGCCACTCTGATTTGGAGGGTTGGGTGACATTAACATTGTAAAGCAATATAATATATATAAGGATAGAAACTAGAGGCAGTAGAGCGCTTGCATATGCCTATATGTTTGTGTATTTGCAACCCTTAGCATAGCAGAGTGCTAAAAGATTATGGTGGCTTGGAAAATGGAAATTATATCCATTTCACTTGTACTGTCCAACAAAAAAAACATTGATCATTTCATCTACAAAAGCTAGTTTAACAGTTTGTCAACATTATTCAGGAGTTTCTATAGTTGTCCATCAAGAACCTATTGGTTCCTATATGTTATGGTCTCTCTCTGTTCTGTTGTGGTTTACTGTACTCAATTCATCAATCACTAGTAGCCAACAAATATGTGAATTTTATAAAAAATATGATTTGTTTTAGAAAGGAAAATAATATCTATCTGTAAATGCACAGAATCCCTGTGTGTCTGCGTGTCCCTCTGCATATCTTGAGAACCGTTCAAATTTGGAATGTATATTGTCAATCACCTGAGGGAGTGATGTGCTTAGTTGAAAGTCAGTCGAATGTGGATGTGTCACTTGGTTGTCCAGAAATATAATCCACAAATAACTATTTTTCTGTCTCTATCCGTATCCCTTTTTTGCGCATATATAGAGATCTGTCTTTATTGTCTGTCTGTGTCCTTTTATGCCTGTATATGAAGAGAGGTTTTTCTTTTCGTTTGCAAGTCATCTTCAAATAATCACAAATGTATATACACCAATGCAGGGTGGACCCAGAGGAAAGGAGAAACCTGGCATTAGACCCATCCTACACCAGTGTTCTGGAAAGCCTGAGGCAGGGCCTGCAGAAGTGGCAGTGGGAGACTGGAGACCCCTGGGTCTGTGGACCAGACTATGTCCTGGAAGACAAGTTGGAGCCACGCTGCAGGCCACTCTACAATGGACTCTGATGAGCACTTTAGACTGATACACCGATCTACTATATAGTATCTATATGATCTGCATTTCACAATACCTGTATTTAATGGAAATGTCTCAGCCATCGTGATCAGTGCAGGTCAGTGAACTGATTTATTTTTATTTTTCAGTAGATTGTGGTTTGTGCTGATCTGGAGATTACTATTGTTAGTTTAGTATTGATTTAGATTTGGAAGACAAATGCACAAACATCTGAAATATACTAGAAATTGCTGCTAAAAATAAATCCCTGGCCCTGGTGTACATTGTATTTATAATATGCTATATGCTTATGTGGTTTTGCTTTCCAAGAATAAACAAAATACTGTATGTTTTATACTTAGAATCCCTATATCTCCATGGCTAATCTTTATGTTACTACTTAATTTTATGTCAGTTGTCATCCTAATCGTGTTCAATACATTAAAAGATACATTTCCTCTAGTCCAGGCCTCCACATAAATATATCTCATGGAAAGGAAATACGATTAGACTTGATTCAACTACTCATTCGTATTTTCAGGTAATAATGTAAATGCTTTCCTTTTTTTCACATCCCCTCAATGAGGAAAACCAAGTGACTTGTGGAAAGTCAGTATGGCAATGGCAATGTAGTATCAATGTTTTATTGACGTTAATAATTGTTAATATATATTATGTTAACAATATACCCTCATTAGAAAATAAACAAAGGACTGAAAGAAAATGTATTGTGTATTTAATTTTTTATAAATCCTTTGCTTAAAAAAAAACAAATTAATTTCAATGAATAAATAAACTGCATTTCTTCTGTAAAGACCATTCATGAAGGTTGTTTTATATTTTTGTATTAAATAAAAAATATTCCAGAGAAATGTTTTATCCTACATTCTTATTCCAAATGTTATATCATTTTTGTGAGCTGTGTTGAAAGAAATAATTTGGATTCACACTATTCATATGGTGTCTCCATTTCTGATCAGTTACTATCATTATGCTAACTTATACTCTGTGTATAAAGTACATTTTCATTTTTAAAGCCAACATGCAGAGGATATAGTGAAAGACTGTCAGAGAACAAGCTGTCATGCAAGACTCAAGTGGCTCAGTGTGTTAACCACCCACACAAATGTACAGGTTGTGAGTTTAATGTCCCCCAATTGGCCCAAATCTGAGTTTGGGAATATATTTTAGGAGGAGAGCTTGAAAGTTCTTTGAGAACAGTGTCGAGGAATTCTGGAATGATCAGAATGTTGAGGCAAACAGAGTCTGCTTCTATACAGACGAGGGAACAGGGAAGCCAGGCGGGGAGGGTGATATCTGTCACTACTCATGGGGGCTGGGGTGGCACCTGTCAGCGGGGAATATTGAACGGGAGGTGTAGGATGGAAGCCCTATGTCCTCCAGTTGGGGGCTCCTCTCTGTGCAGCAGTGGGGTACAACAGCAGTGACAACACAGAATTGTGTGAGGATTACTTATTTTGGGATAAAACTACATTTGGAGAAAAAAGGAGTAAAATATTGTCTACCAAAAAATAAATAAATAAACAAACACCCTGGACCAGATTGTTGTATCACCATAAGCAAATCCAAACATACTTCAGACCAGTTGCATAGCTAGTTCCATTGCTTGAGATCAAATATGTATAATGGACATTCGTGTACTGTATAGATTCAAAACTGTAAGCAGTTTTAGGCCTTGCAATTTTGAAAGGCTTCCATGTCTGCACCTGTTGAGCACTGAGACGGCAAGAGCACACTCTGTGGTCTATTTAGAGTCTAAATGGACCACAGAGTGTGCTCTTGCTCATCCCAGTTTGACATCACTGATTTAGACACAGGAGAATTCAATCTGACAGGGTTGTGTTCCTAGATAAAAAAAAGGAGCACAAATGTCAGTTTTCTCTGCCACCAACTAGACTTGTGTGCCTTTGCTTGTCATGTGCATCTGGTTATTTTTTTAAATCATTTTTTAAATGTTTATCACTTTGATAATGCCATATTGTTTATAGTTGCATATTTATGATTAATTCCAATGTTTAACGTATTGTGTTTGAATGTTATCTTTAACTTTGTTCAGAAATATCTGGTACTTTTTACTGGGTACAAAAACAAGTAAAACAATAACACTCTAAATGTATTTTGTGTTCAAATGCCCTGTCTGGACAAAACCATGGAGTTTTATTCCAATCAGATGACATTAACTATAATAAATTAAATTGCCAGTCATGAAACTTGTAAAAAGATCAGGTTTTTTTCTTCTTCACATGACACAACACAAGGGTTAGATGTTCAGATCCACTTTTTCTTTCCACTGGCGTCAGAACAGACGCACCAAAGACCCCCCAGCAAACCAATCAATCGGATTGGTCTTTTTCCTCCTTTCACGTAATGATGAATCATCATCCACCAGGGGTGGAAGAAGAAGGCCTACTCAGATATTTTACTTAAGTAAAAGTAACAATACCACAATATAAAAAGACTCTGTTTCAAGTAAAAGGCCTGTGTTCAAAATGTTACTTGAGTAAAAGTAGTCTACAAAAGAAAAATAACAGCTCACAACGCGTCATGATGCATTGTGAGCTTGTAGATGGGCTATTTTCAAATATCCTATGTATAAAATAGGGCTAAAGTGGTTAATGTATGTTTTATAATATAATAATTTATATCTGCAAAGTAATAGTAACTAAAGTTTTTAAATAATTGTAGTGGAGTAAAAAGTACAACATTTGCCTCTGAGATGTAGTGGAGTAAAGTACAAGAATTGCAAATTGGAAATACTCCAGTAAAGTAAAAACAATACCTCAAAATTGATCTTACGTAGGCTACAGTACTTGAGTAAATGTACTACTTAGTTACTTTACACCACTGTCATCCACCCATCTCTCGATCGATTTGACGAACGTCGTTGGTCACGATATCGTGCGTCTAGCCTATATAAGCCAGAGCCAGGGAAGTCACATAACGAAAAGCCTCGCACTCCCTTCCGCTGCGTAAAAAGGCTCCAAAACAGTGCGCGTCATGGAGAGGTCTGTGCGCTTTGCCATGGTGTGCGTCGGCATCTCACTGCTCGTCTCGGTCCAGCCCATTGAAGCGTGGTACAAACAGGCCACCGGCCCCACCTACTACTCGGTGGGTCGAGCCTCTGGTCTGCTCTCCGGCATCAGGAGGTCGCCGTACGTCCGAAGGTCCGAATCCGAAGAAACGACTAGTTTCGACAGTGGAGAGACAACAGCCGGCAACACTGTGCTTCCCGAGGGCAGCAAGCAAATCTCTATCCTTAAAAACATGGTGAGTGCTATTTGAAATTATGGATAAATAACATAGACAATGAAACAACTGGCATTTATTTATTTAAGTGTTTTCTTCCTTTCCTTTTCTACCCCGTTTCCTGTGTTTATGACTTATACATTTTATTGCAGTTATTTGCAAGGCACTTATAAATAAATACGACTGTGTTGTGTTGCAGTCATATTATAGGCTATTATGTTCTCAAAAGAGGGAACTTGGAGGCTTAAGTTCCTGGCACAAAGGAACCCCATCCAAAGGCGCTGTCCATTCAGCACCTGCACGATTAACGAATCAAAACTCTTTGTGTAGGCTAAAGAATGATTACAAATTGACATGGAAATGATCTACGGGATATAACATTCTATCTTATTTGTGTCTGTTTACGATTATACATTTTAATGCAGAGACTTTGCAAGGCAGTAAAAAATACGGCTACATTGCAGTGCAGTCATATTATACAGAAATGTGCGCGCTTCATGTGCTCTCAAGATAGTGGACTTAAAGTTCCTGACACAAAGTCCACCCAGAGGCGCTGTCCATTCAGCACCACGATTAACGAATTGAAACTCTTGGCATGGGCTGCGAAAATAGCAGATCGACAAGCTCACAAAGCCTTGTGAGCTTTTAGATCGGCTATTTTTTTTTCTTTTTTTCTCTTTCTTATATTATTTGACAATTTGGCCAATGTTTGATCAGTATAGTTTGTTGATGACTTTTGATGCAGTAATGGTCTTTTTTATTTTTTTAAAAAGTATTAAAAAGGTCTTAAAAGTCCTTAAATTGTCACTTAAATTGTGGCGACCCCCCTGGGGGTCCCGACCCACAGGTTCAGAAGCACTGGGCTAGAAAACAAAGATTACAAATTGACATGGAAATAATCTACTATGGGCTATAACATTATACCTACTTATGTTCTTAGGGCATATACACGTTTATAGTTCTAAACTAGCTATGTTTGATCTAAAATAAACAAAAACATGTAGGTCTATTTATTAAAACTAAGAAATAGGCTATACTGTGGAACACTTTCAGAAGCCCTGAACTGGTTTTGTCTTTACACAGGCGATATGCTTGAAGGACATCTCTCCGAACCTGAAGAGCTGCGAGCTGCTCCGGGACGGCACGGGGACCTTCCAGTGCCAGGCGGACGTCTTCCTGACCCTGGACTCCCTGGACTGCTTGTCCACATGATCAACCACACACAGCACCCTCTCTCTCCAGCATCATTCACACTCCGTAGTTGCAACGGTGTTGCCTGTCATAATTGTTGTGAAGTAAAAGTATATGCCTCTGAGATGTAGCGGAGTAGAAAACAATTGAAATACTACAGTAAAGTAAAAGTACCACAACATTGTATTTAAGTAGCCTACAGTACTTGAGTAAATGTAGGCTACTTGTAGAGAGATACGTTATATATAGGCACGCGGCACCGACATGCGATGGAAGTCCAGTATTGAACGGAGTAAGGATTTGGAAGAGGAGTGACTAACGATGAACTGTGGCAGACTTTGAATGTTATCTTGTTACAAAAAAATACTTTTTGCTTTGGCTCCGTAATAAACCGAAGTGTGAGAGACGTTTATTGTTATTCTTTTCAAATAATTTCCGTATCCATATTTCCACCTACCACTTGTACCACCGTTGGCAAATGTATAGATCTATATGTATGTAATGTTGACTGCAGAGTGGATCTTTACCAGAGGTATGGGCTACTTTTATTTTATCTATTAAAAAAATAACAAGTACAGTTACTCTTGTGTAGTCCAATTTTCTGTATTCTGAGACTGTTCCTGCATAATCCATTGAAAATGGAAACCTGAATGATAAAACAATATGCCCAGCCAGGCACATTTCCAGATTTTCTTTGTCTACCTACAGAATATCATCACATTGTCTACTTTTAAAATCATTTCAAAGATGGCTAAAAACTGTAGGTTAACATGTCTCTTTATTACATATTTTGGTACAACAGAGAATATAAAGTTTAAGCACAGTACATATGTCAAAGTTACATAATTATATGAAATGTAATTTAAATATAAGAAAGTTAATTCCAAGGCACTTAGGATTTATTTCCCCTCCAGTTTCTCTAGAGGAAGACTTATTTTTGTTTTCACTTTAAATATTTGTAATGTTGCCACACCACTCATCACTGGAAAGACAGACCCAGAGATAGATTCAATTGACTATCCAGTAGCCTAGAGCAGTGGTTCTCAACCTGTGGATTGGGACCCCCGGGTCCCCACATGATTTTGGGGGGGTCCCCAGATGACAGTGAAGTAACAATTTAAGGACTGTTAAGACCTTTTTAACACCTAAAAAAAAGAAAGAAAGAAAAGAAAAATACCATATTGCATCAAAAGTAATCAAAACACTATAAAACCTGGTCAAACATTGGCCAAATTGTTAAATAATATATATTTATCTGTGGAACCGAGTCAAACCAAATTGAATGCCTCAACTACTATATTCCAAGTGCTTATCAGGGTGGGGGGTCCCCAATTCAAATATGATTATTTTGGGGGGGTCACAGGCTGGAAAGGTTGAGAACCACTGGCCTAGAGGGGAGTCTTCATTCTTCAGCTGTAGTAATGCCATTCAATTCCCTAAGATTAAGCACCCTGCCACCCTCCCTTTGGCGGACAATATTTGTAAATGGTGTGTATGTCGATACAGAAACAAAGATGACTGTAGAGTTAGGCCACTGAAGAGTACAGTTAAGCTTCATTTCTACCTTGTTGTAGAAAAGTGTTGCTTGCCAAAAATCTGTTATGTGATACCATTGTCTGACGAACTATGAATTAGGCTTATAAGCTTTAGTTCGAGACAAGAAAAGAGAAGCGGAATAAAGTTTGGAGAGTGAGTCACAAACTTAAGGATTGCTTAGGTTGGCTGGCAAGGGAGAGTAAAAACTAACCGGAGAGTGTTCACGTCCACATTGGGGGGGACAGATAGATTGTTCTCTGTCACACACCACGCACGCACGCACGCACGCACGCACACGCACACGCACACACACACACACACACACACACACACAATGAAATAACACTGCTCGAAATTAAACGTGATGTCAGGGTTCATACTCATGACATTTGCATAGTACGGTACAAAAACATAAATAACCAATATAGAAATGTGATTTCACACACAAAACAGTCACTTTTACAAAGGGTCAGGACCATGGCTAAAGATTAGCCAAAATTGTCTTTCTTTCTAGTAATGTTATGATGCATACAGCAACACTTAAGGATGAACTGCATCCGCTGACAGAACAGAACTGTGGACAAAACTAAACACTTCTGGTGCTAGATTTCACACAGAGAGATACAGTGTGAAAACCGTCTTCAAAAAGTGAAGATAAAAGGACCATTGAGTTCATTGTTTTGGTCACTTGCACTTTATGTGCTTCTGCACTTTAAAATAATAATTATTAACATTTTCATTTTCACACAAGCAAGGAGCTTCCAGTCATTATCTGGGCGCTAAGGCCTGATTTATACTTAGTTGCGCACCGGTGTTGTGCACCTAAAATAGCAGATCTACAAGCTCACAACGCGCCACAGCGCAACACACTGTGAGCTTGCAGATTGGCTATTTTAGACACACGACACAATGCGCAACCAGGTGTAAATCAGGCATAATAGACAGAATTCCTTTGTATGAGTGTGGGATAAGTTACATGTCTGAATGAAATGACCAGTGTCCTGCCTTTGAAGTCTGCTGCAACAGTTACTACTGTACTTAATATATTTCTATGAACCTGTAGGACTGTAGGCCTGAAAGAAACAGGCCACGCTTAGTGACTCATCAAAGCAGGGGGCCATAAGTGTGTAGAAAGAACGCCTTGCAACAGAAGGACCCGCACTCAAGTCCCATCACGCGCTTGCGCTGCTGAAGTGTCCATGTTCAAACACTGAATCCCTGACCAGGATCCAAACAGCAGCGGTCTTCAGCAGATCCTCTGCTTGGACCTTCACACTAAAAGGTGGATAGCAAAATATATATACATTTCCCTACTAGTCTTCAATACAGTAGCAACAAACCAGGCACTGGCTAATGGAGCAGGAGAGACGGGGTGAAGATAACATCCACTCTTCATAGAAGTCATAGAAGTGACACGGCCTCCAGGTTCTCTTTGATGATGGTGTCCATCACAACCTGAAAGACGATCTGTATGTTGGAGGTGTCTGTTGCTGTGGTGAAGTGGTGGTAGATGAGCTTGTTCGGGATGGTGTTGAGCGAGACGAAGGTGGCTGCTATGAATCGAGCCGCCGTGTCCACGTCACAGTCAGCACCTGGTAAAGTATGGTAGATAAACCTGGTGCACGTTTCTGCTCCCCCTCCCTTCACTCTCAAAACCCTCCCAAACGCCACGCCCTTTCTGTTCATCAAAGAAGACTAAAATGGCTATGATATAATCATATCTAGGAGGTCAGGGAAGGTGAAATGGATGCTGGCTCTGCTTGCTGACCCCAATCTCAGTTTGTTGTTTTTCTTTTCTTTTTTTGCATTTATATTGACATTTGTATGAGACGTTGAGAGCAAGCACTGAGACCAAACCAAGGAAATAACCCAGTTGAGTGTGGGTATGTGTGAGAGTGCAAGTCATGACTTGTTTGTTATCATTATATGTAACTAGAACAGTAACGGGCACCGGCCAACTCGGGAATGATGCAAGTTGCAATGTTTTATTTATGCACACATTTGTAGAATTCTGTTTCTGTCTGTATTCTTTTTGTTCCCATATATTTGCCAAATCAAGGTTAGGTTGGGGTTGGCATAGCAATCAATCGGCTCTGTGTGAATGTGTGGAGAAGTGCAGTGTGAAGTGTGAGGAGTGCACACTGACTGTGAAAAGTAGACAGTAATCAAATGGCAGGTGTGAGGAATTTGCTGAATCAAGCTTAGGCTGGGGTTGCCATGGCAATCAATTGGCTCATGGCACAGCCAGAGCCTGGAAATTGGACAGGTGTGGGGGAATTTGCCAAATCAAGCTTAGGCTGGGGTTGCCATGGCAATCAAGAGGCTCATTTTCTGGCCCGCCTATCCGACCAAATCCACAGTGGGCACATAACTCCCTCTGGTTGTGTGGCGAATTTGAAGGCGGTCGGTGGAACGGTTCTCGAGATACGTGGATTACAGACGTAACTACATACATACAACGTATGCATGTACAGAGATTTGGTGTATTTATTGTAAGATAATATTGAGTGTGTCTGTGTGTGTGTGTGTGAGCGTGCTCCAGGGTACATGTTAGCAACAATGGTTGTTCATTCTGATATATTTGGAACTAGGTTACTTTTGTAAATAATCAATAATCCAAATTACACTGCACCTTATGGCACAATATTTGACTGTGAATTAACATTTGAGCCTCACAGTTCTGACTGTATTTGCATATGTATTTGTATTTGACCATTTAGTCTCACCTTTAAATTGAGGAAGGTATAACCGTAGATGTCGGCCAGAGTGTAAAATCTTCTCTTGAAAAAGGTCAATCTTGTTCATGAATAAAATCTGCAATAAACAAAAATAGCCAAAGGTGGGTCAGTGATAAAAATAAATAAATAAACATATAATTACATTTATTTCCTGAATTGAATGCGTATTTCAAGAATGCAGTGTTGCAGTGTAATAAAACAAAAACATCAAACTGATAAATCTATGGAAAATAAATAACTGTCGCAATGTTATTTTACAGATATTTAGATTGTTAAGAAAAGGTTGTTCATCAGGACAAGCATGTTTGTCCTAATGAAGGTCTAACAACTGAAACGTCAAATGAATAAAGAGCATCTTTTTTGCAAGTTCCAGACAGTGTGCAGGACTCTTTTCTTTGATTTGATATCAAAGATCCCTTTCTGAACAGATATTTAGATACAATGGGAATCAATAGTTGTGTTGATGCTGGCATAAGATGGTGATGTTGGGCCTATTATCCAGCTCCACACATCAGTGGACAATCAATCATCCCCCATCCCCAGCAACAGCAGTCAACCTGCACGGCTTCATACATCTCTCAAACTTACGTCTTCTGTTCTTATTTCATTTCACTTCATCTGAATTTAATTCATTTCAGTTCAATGTGCCCTACTAGCATGAAAAATGAGAACAAAGTTGCTAAAGTACCTATGAAACTTTGTATCAGAGTATGCAGTAAATAGACAGTGAAGGACACGGATTTTAGCATTGCATATAGTTTTTTATATTGTATAATTGTTGGTATACAATTTCATTTTTACTGTGTAGCTATGTTGAATATTTGTGTTGCTTTTTTGGGGGTTTGTTTTCTTTATTTTTCAGATTACTTTTCTAATTGTATAGTTTTGCTTGTTTTGAAAATAGGTGAGATTAACTTTATAAATCCTACAGGAGTTTTCAACCTCACCTGCACAATATGCTTCTATTATGTTGTTGTTGGCTATGTTGTTTTGTTGCTATTGTTTATACATTTTTAGTATTGTATTTAACTTTATAGCCACCTTACACTGATCCCCTATCCTGCAGCGCGTATCAGTATGCAATGTTCTTCTCTCTCACTCTCTCTGTCCGTCTCCCTCTGAACTCAAACCTTTGTCTTTGATGCGACCACTGTTACCGGCCAATTAAAATTGTGACAGGTCTGTCTTTCAGCTTCTATTTGATCACAATATAGACCCCCAAAAATAATGAGGGAGGACAGAGACGGAGTAGATTTCATTGAAGAGAATACTGAATGTAGGATCGACTAAGTGTGTAATTACTACTAACCAGCCACAGTGAAGAGTTAATTGAGGTGGAAGTTACAATCTCCTCCCACATAAAAAGAGAGCATCGTTAAACACTTGTTTAATGAGCCTGGTAGCCATATAATACCAATGCCCACACACAACCATGGACGCAAACATGCCTCATGCTTTTTCCCTCTCTCACACACATTTCACCAGGTTCTTTTTTGTGAAAAAAGAAAAAGAAAAAAATGAATGACTCATGATGGAATTGACAAACCATAGTCAATGTTTGCACTTTTACTGAATTTATGCTTTGCTTCCAAACTTTTGGTAATGTGGTGAAGCATAAGTTTCTATCCTTGCACATTGACTAGTCTTTGTTTTGGTCAATACACTTCATACACTTCGAGAAGTGCATGTTTTAAATACTGCCTTCAGTCTACATAAAATGTATGCACAGCTGATACAGGTACAATCTCCCCCAACACACACACACACACACACACACACACACACACCACACACCACACACACACACACACACACACACACACACACACACACACACACACACGGTTTAATTAAGCAATATTACACGAGAGGGTGTGCTTTACCGTCATTATTGGCACGACAGTGATGCGGTCAGGAACGAGGCGCCAGCCGAGTTCCGCCAGCATCACTGAAGTGCCAATAATGACGGTAAAGCACACCCTCGAGTGTAATATTGCGATTATACAACAGTTACCAACAAAACACATCCAAATGTATTCATATTGTGGGGCAATTAATAATAAAAATGTTTCGCTATTGTCCGTTTCCCTGTAAAGAGAAGAGTTTTTGACTGAGAGACATTAAATAGTCCCTGTTAGTCCAAGCGTTTCGGGCCATATTTTGATGGAATCGTGCACTTTACGATACAAGCATGAAATTTGGCACACAGTTAGAGCATGCCATAAGGAACATTTTTGGCTATAGGGCCATCGCAGATTTGTCCTGTGGTAACCATGGCAGCCATTTTCCAAAATGGCCTCCATCTGCTGTTATTTTACCAATAACTCAGGTGCTAGACCACCTAGGATCTTGATTCTGGTGACTAATCCTACATTTTCAGAATACAGTGGTACTATTTAGAATTGTCTTGTGGTAACCATGGCAGCCATCTTTCAAAATGGCCACCACCTGCTGTCATTTTACCAATGACTCAGGTGCTAGACCACCTAGGATCTTGATTCTGGTGACTAATCCTACATTTTCAAGGATGAGGAATACAGTGGTACTATTCACAACATGCTAGTAACTACCTAACTAACTACAGTACATGAGGAGGCTGATACTCGTGTCATATTACACCTAGAAGATGCTGTGAAGAAAGGGTATAGCAAGGTGACAATACGCACAGTAGACACGGATGTGCTAGTCCTGGCAGTAACGTCAGCCCAACGCCTCCACTTGACTGAGCTGTGGGTTGCTTTTGGAACTGGGAAAAGTTTCCGTAACTTAGCAGCTCATGAGATGGCAAGGGCATTAGGCCCAGATCGATGCTTAGCCTTACCCATGTTCGATGCCTTTACTGGATGTGACACAGTGTCATCTTTTGGAGGCAGAGGCAAGAAGACGGCATGGGAGACCTGGAAAACCTATGGTGACGTCACACGTGCCTTCAGTTCCTTAGCTGCCATCCCAGACAAAATAGATGACTGGATGGAGCCTCTGGAGTGTTTTGTGGTATTGCTCTATGACCGCACTAGCGGCCAGGCATCAGTGATTCAGGCACGGAAGCAGCTATTCACCCAGAAGGGCAGAACAATTGATGGACTCCCCCCAACACGAGCTGCACTGATTCAACATACAAAGAGGGCAGCCTACCAAGCTGGCCATTGTTGGGGACAGGCGATGGTTGCAGCCCCTGAACTCCCATCCCCAGGTGAATGGGGGTGGAAGAGGAAGGAGACAGGTGAATACAAATAATTTAATCCACTTCTTTACACTTGTAAACCTGTGATCTGACAATAAAGCTGATTCTAATTTTGACAGGAGGATGGGAAGTGCAGTGGCCTTTCGGGAACTCCTCCGCTGTGGTTGCAAAAAGGGATGCAGTGGACAATGCAGATGTGTTAAGGCAGCACTTCAGTGTACTGCCCTTTGCTACTGTGGTGGACTGTGCAACTAACATTGTGTAGATTATCTGGCTTTATTGAATAGACCCCTTAACAGACGACGTCACACTGATAAGAACCAGTCTGCGCGGAACCAGTATGCGCGCAATGAAACCCATTCTATCAGGTCTCGCTAGGACGCGCCTCACTAGCCAACACACAAGAGGGGGTTGGGGTGTGCTGAAATCAGCGCACCCCAAAACAACAGGTTGAGAATTGATTGCGTGAAACAATCACCTGTGCGTCCAGTCTCAATGTTGGTAAACAAATAATTGTTCTATATGCCATTAGGCTATGACTCATGAGTACTCTGCCTTTGTTGTGTCTTATAGTCCATTGAAAATAATTATGCAATACTACTACTAATAAAAGAAACAGTGAAGTACTGCATTCTTGACTCTCACGTGTCAGTTTGAAAACATCTACTGTACTACATCATTACATATTTTGATGGGTTTATTATTATTTAATTAACTGAATGCCAGATATATGCAGTTAGGTAGTAGAATGTTGTAAATAGTACCGCTGTATTCCTCATCCTTGAAAATGTAGGATTAGTCACCAGAATCAAGATCCTAGGTGGTCTAGCACCTGAGTTATTGGTAAAATAACAGCAGATGGAGGACATTTGGGAAAATGGCTGCCATGGTTACCACAGGACAAATCTGCGATGGCCCTATAGCCAAAAATGTTCCTTATGGCATGCTCTAACTGTGTGCCAAATTTCATGCTTGTATCGTAAAGTGCACGATTCTGGCCCGAAACGCCTGGACTATGTAGCAGTGCTTTGAGTTTGAGGCACCGTCTCATCAACACAGCTGAGCTATCAATGCTTGCGCAGTGGAATGAATTCCAGTAGGCTATATGCTCCGTCGTACGACCATGTCACGCGGCCAAAATAACTGATCTACAAGCTGACAACGCGTCGCGATGGCGACGCGTTGTGAACTTGTAGATCGGCTATTTTGGCCGCGTGACACGGTCGTACGACGGAGCATATAGCCTACTGGACTGTTAACGAAATGGGAGTCATTTTACTTTACACAGGAGGATATTTATAACCTTCTAACCATTGATCAACCGTAAATCCACCAAATTAACAACATAGTCCATTTTGCATAGCTGTTTGTTCTCCGGTGGCAAAGCAAAGCAAAGCAAAGTTTGTTGTTTACCCAGGGTGTCGGACTAAGCACGAAGCTTGTTTCCAGCCGGACCCTGCATGGAAGCCTTGCTCAAGGGCTATTCAGCGGTGATTCATGATTGATGTGATGAATTGGGGAATCGAACTAGGGACCTTCCGGTATCAAGGCCGCCCCTCTAACCACTAGGCCACCGCTGCCACAACCACCGCTGCCACAACCACTGGCGGCGGTGGGTCAGGCTACTGTCTGTTTGTTTTCCTACCTTGGGACAGAGTGACTTCACAGCACAGCTGTGCCATATAATGGTCTAATCAGGTGCGGACTGGACTGCACTGCGGAGTGATTTATTAATGTGATTAGGCCCGTGCTATGATGCTGGTTTGAAGCACGGCTAGAAAGCTATTTCAACCAATCAGATTGCTTGGTCGGAACTACCTGTTGTATAATCATGAATGACAGAGGATTCCCAGACAAAAGGTTACATCAATGCACCCTGCTTGTGTGCATGTTGTGCACACGTACAAACTGAATGTTTGATGATTAAATGTCCTTGAGCTTCATGGGATTACAGTCACATACTGAGGAGGTGTTTGTTCAGCCTCTTCTTAAAGGCATGAATACTACTTGATGTAATGTCTCCAACAACCGCAGGGGGAAGGCTGTTCCATGTTGTTATGGCAGAGTGGAGAAAGCTATTTCCAGGGCGTGGCTTGGTAGTACCCTCCAGGTGATACGACCTGGGATGTGAGCTTGGGGTAGCAGTGCTTTGAGATGGGAGTGTGCATCTTATAAAGAACAGTTGTTCGACGATGACTCAGCTTAGTGATGGCATACTGCTGTAGGGCAAGGTCCTCATCCACCCCAATGATTTTTAAAGCCTTTTTTTGGATGATGTCTAGCTGCCTGAGAGTGGTCTGAGAGGCATTCATCCAGGCAGGAGTACTCCATAATACGAATGTATGAAGAATGAGAATAATAATGGGCCGAAAATCGATCCCTGACCCTGAGGTACAGATGCGTTGATGGGACGTGGTAATGAAGACTGACCAGAAAGCACAATTTGATGGATCTTCCTTGAAGGTAGTTCCGTAGCCAGACATGTAATCTTCCAGTTACGCCCTTTGAAGAGAGCTTTGCACAAAGGCCATTGTGCCAGACCTGGTCGAATGCGACCTTAATGTCCAGTGCGACAGTGTACGACAGTGTACACGTTGTTCCACGTCTGGGACAAAACTGTAAGGAGGTCGGCACAACCAATCTCCCCCCACTAACTAGTTAAGCCACCAGACCCCCCTGATTGCTTTTTTAACAATTTGACAAACTATACAGGTGTGACAGCGATGATATATGGAAACAAAGGACCAGAGCACACACATTGAGGGCTACACACGCTCACTCACTCACTCACACAATATTTTCAAATTATATTCCTCTGTGAACGATGAAACTCATAAAACATTCATGAACTGTAATATCCAGGCAGTATATCAAGGAATACATCATCTACCATCTACTTATGATGTTCTTATCTCTGCATTTCTGCCATTCTGTCATATCTGTCTTCAGCATTTTAAGTTAATTTACACTTTGTCTTTTGTTTGACATACTGACACACTGAGAACCGTAAAGACAAGCTGAAATGATAAATGTGTTTTTCACAGTTTTAGAGCATATCCGTGGTCATACTGGAGATATAATTAACAATAGATGCCAAAACAAATGAAAAAATAAATCAAAAGAAAATGTCAACAAAAGTCCAAAACATAATACGACTTCATGCACCTGTGTGATTTCTATGCTATGTTCCTCCACACGCAGCTGATGGAAACACTACAGGGCTGCTACTCTGTTCTGAATCTAATTAAAGATTATGGCCGGACAGCGTATTACAAACATTCTTGTTTTAAACGATACACAAATACAAATATGTATCTGAAAACATTTGAGGTAAGAAATTGGCAATGTGGTAACAAATGTGATTCGGCACTGCCTCTCTCTCTGCCTTTGTGATGCGTGAGTGCCGACACAAGGCAGTTTAGATCCCATAGCTTGAGGGGTCAGCTGAGACTGTGATTGGCTGAGATACAACCACTCTCTGTTTTACTAGGATATATCACAATTAAGTAAAAGAAAAAAGAAGCCATTGCAGCTTTACTGCATGCTCAGGATGATGAGGTATGTCTGAAGAAATCTGAAGAAGACCCTTTGGTCGAAACGTTTATTTTTAAGCAGATGGCTTACCATGGAGGTACTCCTGAAGAAGACATTATTGCATATGGAGGAGAAGAGCTTTAGACTCTCCTGCAGACGATTCTACAAAGGAAAGGCAATGACATCATCATTATCATCATCATCATCATCATCATCCAGCTTCAGAAATGTGGAACACGCCGCAAGAGTTCAAAGTGGTGAGAGAGCATTCTACCGTCTTTAAAGTCAGGTCCAGAGGCAGGCCCTCTGATTGCTGGTGGCTGCACTACTAAGCATGCTCTGATTGAAATAGAAGTGTAAAATGAGTGTATGGGATGATGCCTTACCATGGAGGGGTCTTCCATCAGGGTCATGTCATACCCGCTGAGGGAGACCACGAACAGCACTGCCCTAACGTCCTCAAAACAACCAATCCACTTCCTTCGCTCAGTCCGCTGGCCTCCAACATCGTACATCCTACAGGAGGGACATAAATATGGGCAATTCAAGTATCAATACCATATCAGTCCAAATGGGAAACGTAGTTTTAAAAAAATGAAACACAATATTGCAATACACAAAACATACAGTACAGACACGTATCACTGTACATACTGTACATTAAATGAGCAAATGGAGAGTGAAGGAAATGACTGTGGAATTAAAGGACGACTTCACCGCTTTTCAACCCATCTTCATATAATTGGTCCTCACTAATACTCATGATAAAATGGTACCATTTTTTTCTACTCGGTCTGTGTCTCAGAGGAGGGCTGTGGACAGTTCAGAGTCCCGTCTACCAGTGACATCATCAATGGGGAATCTAAGCTAATAGAGACTGCATGCTTCCTATTCCTGGAAAGTTGCAATGCAATAAAAGAAGCCATTGTTCTCGTGTTAATACAAATCTAAATAAAAAATGTGAAATCTTGTTGGGAAAAAAAAATCATGCCTAACGATGATGTCACTGGTAGACGGTTTCTGGACTGTCCACAGTCCTCCTATGAGACACAGGCCGAGTAGAAAAAAATGGTACCATTTTATCATGAGTATTAGTGAGGACCAATTATATGAAGATAGGTTGAAAAGCGGTGAAGTCGTCCTTTAACATCAAGTTCACAGTGTGTGGAACAGAGGCCAACTTCAAATTGGTTTGATTTAGCTTCTGCATGTCCAAATGGAGAAACAAAGAGTCTGAGCACAAGAGGAGGCCAGTGTGTGATCACAGACAAGTAGGAGAGAGAAAAAACAACAACAAAACACACACGCATAGATAGGAATAAAAGCAGTAAGAGATGGAACCTTTAGCTGTTTAACCCCATTTCATCTCCCCAAGGGTCTGGCAAAAATCTGTGCACATTCAAATCTCTTAACACATTGAGTGCCAGGGGTTTTTCAAAACAGGGTACCTCCAGTGCCTGGAATTTTAACCATTTTTGGACCTTTTTCAAGTAGTCACAAAACATTTTCAGTGATCACCGTCCTCACGGTGATCCCCTCATTACACACATAGAGGTCTCGTACAATCCGGGGAAAAAGATTAAAAACATTCGGTAATCCGTTCCATAGTTGCAGCCAGTTGAAAATAGTCGAAAATACATCGTAAAAACAAAAAGTACACAGGAGCCGAGATACAGGCTTTTGAAGTCATAACTCAACCATGAGGTGGATTGGAGTCTAAATCTTCGTAAAATGATATCTCCTGGTGCTGTGAAGGAAAAAAAAAAAAAAAAAAACTTTTTTTTTTCCATATTTTTCCCCAAAAACGGCCATAACCGTTTTTGGCACACCATGTTAGGATTATGAAAAACGGTCCGGACCGTTTTTGGCACTCAATGTGTTAATCTAAATGGCCTTATGTCCCCTCACTCAATTTCCTCTTGTTTCAATCTCCCCTCTTCACAACCCCTCCACTCTCACTGCTTACCCTCTGCCCAAATAAATTCACCCTCTTTAATATTGTTTGATTATCCAAATGGTTTCATTTTCATAATGGGGGGAAAGAGGGAGCCTCAATTGTTTTAGGGGAAATACAGAGGGGTCAGGCAAATTGGAGAGTTAATGGTTTGAATAAATTCAGAATCCTCGTTTAATTGTTGATTAGTAGGCTGAGGATCAAGATGATGAGTTTGCTGTGTGTGTGTGTGTGTGTGTGTGTGTGTGTGTGTGTGTGTGTGTGTGTGTGTGTGTGTGTGTGTGTGAGAGAGAAAGAGTGAGAAAGACTGTAAGGGAAATACGTTGTACGTTTAGACCACGGTTTCTCAAAATGGGTGACACCGTCATGGAACCCTAGGGTGCCGCGGAATACCAATTATAATTAGAAGTATTCCTTACGCCATTTCTCAGGGGAAAATTCACAGACACGCACACACACACAACTACTGGTAATAAAAATCTTTGATTAAAAGTCTTTCCAATACATGGTGTCAGTGGATGGCACCTAGTGATGTCTCAGACCCACATATTCAATAGGATTTTACAGCTTCCCCATTTCATCTTCCCCCGCACACGCACATGCGCTAAAATGTTGAGTGTTCATTTATCTGAGGGCTGAGGATTTGAATGACAATCAAATGAGTTGCAGCCTAATAAATGAGTTTAGTTGGCTAATATTAGGCTAACCTGCTGGCTAAGTAGATTGACTACCAGTTCCAGTAATTTAGCCTGTGGGAGCAGATACAATATAGACATGGCTTTGTTTTTTTAGGGCTGCTAGCTGTGGTTTGTGAACATCTTGTCCGTCCTTGTCCCTTTTATGCCTATATATGGAGATCCCTGATGTCATCAGTAGTAAAAAGACATTATTTAAAGTCAATAATTGCATGTTTCCAAAGTCAACTAATCATGTTAAATAATCATGTTGTCAACGTTGACCAAAATAACCATGATCTGTCATAATCGAGCAGCCGTAAGCTACAGTCTATTTATTTCTGTAACACCTCAACAAATTAATTTGCCATAGCTATTGAATCAACTCCTACATTATTTATCTATCCCTCCGACTGTTTTAAATGAATCTTGCCAACACTAAAGGCAAGACGGAAATATTAGAAGATTGAAACTATTAAGTATTACTGGCTTTAACTGGCTGCATTTGGTTAACTAATGCAGGTATAAATTCAGTATTTCAGAGGATAGTTTGTTTGTTGTATTAAAATAGAATATCAAAGGGAATATTGTATGATTTTTGAACGTTTCAAACGACAAAGAGGTTTTCACTCAAAGAGTGTGTGTGTGTGTGTGTGTGTGTGTGTCTGTGTGTGTGTGTCAGCAGGTTTGGATAGATAAAAGGGCATCTATTTTGTAGGACAAAGCACAATGCTATAAATATAAATATATTTTTTATTATTTTCAGGTTTCACTTTGAAAAGCTGCGATGCCAAACTATGTTTAAAGCTGTAGGCTCTAGCTAGATCTGTTCATGAAGAATTCAGAGTTCATAAGGTCAACCTGTATTAGGATATGGGCAGCCCAAAGCACACATTTGGGGTAAATGTAAAAAGATAGCAAAAGAAAAAATATATATATAATAACTTAAAAAGTTAAAAAATCGTAAACAATGGAGGCCGCAGGTAACCACTTAGTAACCACCTGCTGTGTGTAAACACCTACTGTGAGACACCCACATAATGTCATCTCACACAAGATGGCGAGAGAGAATCAAGGACCTTGCAGGATATTTTTTGTCAACTAAAAGACAAAGTGAAGTCATTGATTCCATTTTCTATTGTCGTTCATGAGAGCAACTACATGATCAAAATGGTAATTATCTATAAGAGCTGAGTGAACCGTCAGTAATTTGACACGCTTTTGTCTGAAAATAATACTGGACACGTAGGACTCAGTGGATTGAGAGCGGTCCAGTCTGAGGCTCGAGTTCCACACCAGCGCCATGCTTGTGATAAACGCGAGAAAAACTAAATTTACGAATTTACTACGGCTAGAATCACTGATTTTGTAAATCTATAACCTCTGCGGGTGGTTCCACAACTGAGAGAGTCTCTGATTATAAATACCTTGACATCAGGCTTGATGATAAACTCTCTATTAAATATCATGTAGATGATATAGTCTTTATAGAAATAAATATATTTTTCCTGTATCCAACAAGAAAAGAAAAGATTATTGAAGCTACTTTCCTCTCAGTCTTAGATTATGGTTACATTATTTATAGGATTGCTGCTTTAAAGCGCCTTGACACAGTGCATCATTCTGACGTTATGATGATGATTGCGCAAGTGGAGCTTACTATGAAACCCTGCTCAGGTTGTGTGTGTCTCCGTCTGTCTGTGTGCAGTATTGTGTGCGTGCACTGCCTGTGTGCAGCCGCCAGAGTGCACTACAGTGTGGCTGAAGACAATGCTCTGATGACAGTGTGGCTGAAGAAAATGCTCTGATTAAAATGCACAACAGCCTGCAACTAAATCAAACACATTTCAAAAACTACAAAGACAAAAAACATTTACAAAAAACATTTACAAAAAAAAACAAAAACACAACAAACAAACATAACAATTTAAAAAAGAAAAAAAAAAATGGGCGGCCCTGTTCTCACTAATTTAAATGTACCACCCACTTCTCTACAATTGCTCATTCCTTTCTATTCTTCTTATTGTTATTTTCGAGCTGCGTTCGCTTCCCGCGTTCGTGCGTCTTACTTGTGATATAACAAAATGTTTCAGTATAGATATAGACAAAATGTATACACCATCAGGCTCCTGATTATAATCATATTAACAGCACCATGCCCACACAGGCACACACTGTAGGCGGTAAGCCTCTGACAATGTATGTAAGGCAAATAAGACAGACAGACTTATTTGCCTGGTGCCATGTCATTATTCTGACATCCCGCTGGTCCGACTGGCCCCATTATAACTAACCCTATCCCTAACCTCACACTGGTCGGAATAATGGGATGTCGGAATTATGAGTGACGCCTCAGAAACACTGTGTTACACCTAAAATACACTGCATACATCTGAAACAAACAAGGAACTTGTAATACACTTGAATACATACAAGTGACTTATATGCAGTGAAACAAATAGTCTGACATCTCCAACCACCCATGTTGATGTGACTCTGTACACAACCTTACAGTAAGGTTCTCAGTGTTAATGTAATGCTGAGGGCGCTAAATTAAGTTATTAACACTGAGGATTTTGCTGTGCAGGGGTAGTACTAGTTATCTCAGCCAAGCCAAAAGGCAAGGATTATGTTTTCACCCCTGTCAGTGAGTCTGTGTGTCTGGGTGTGTGTCTGTGGACAGCTAATTTCGGACACTGTTCGACTGATCGGTGTGAAACTTTGCATGCACACTTCCAGTAGGCCAAGGAAGAACCTGGCCTACTGGCCTATAACTCTTAAACCATAGGTTGTATGTTTCCCCCCTGGTGTCCAATAATCATGGCGTAACTCCTCATAATAGGCCACGCACAATTCAAACTACCGTAACTAGATTTTCCAGCATTTAGTAGAACTAAATATACATTTTATATTTACATGGCTTTATGGTAAATTATGAATGGTGTGCACGTTACGCACCCAGATGAATAACTGTTCAATATTATACGGTAATAGAGACGCCTAAGAGAGATAGGTAAGGTATAGATCATTTCACACTATGTTGTTAGCTAGAATCAAAACCTACAACATCAAGTCAAGCCAACAGATGTGTGGGTCTGTTTTCACCAACAGTCCTGAAGATTTAAACTGATATGTACATCTCTCTGGTCCATTTCAAATACAACTTATGTCATATATACACGTGTGTGTGTGTGTGTGTGTGTGTGTGTGTGTGTGTGTGTGTGTGTGTGTGTGTGTGTGTGTGTGTGTGTGTGTGTGTGTACAAAATGAAAGCCATCTACTTATCAAAATCTGTTTTGCTGTTGAATTGGACTTAATCAACTCATGCTAAGCTCACCATTAACTCAAGGACACAGGATGCATCTCTAGGCTGCACGTATGCCCATGCACCCACACACCCACACCCACACGCACCTGGGGCAAGGCCCTTGTTTACCAATTACACAAAAGCAATTTATCTGCCTAATTCAAGAGGGAATAAGAGCCAATGAATAAGCAAACAAGTGAGGAGGCTGGCTAGGTTCCTTGGAGAACCATCTGGGACCTTACCGAAGACCTGACGCATCACTTGGCAATGGCTTCATTGCTAATGACACAAAGTTCCAAAACCTGTAGAAAATCCTGCACGATTTTTATTCCACAGGGATCTTAACTGTAATTTGCCAGAATGATGATGTTACCAAGAGAAGCAGGGTATGTCTGCAGAAGATAACAGAGTTACGATCAAAGCTTTGCTGTGAAATGTTTCCTGGTCTGCTGTAAACCTGTCATCTCTGTAAACCTATGTCTCTTTAGTGTGCCCTTGAACTTTGACCTATTTTACTTAAATTGAATCATCACTTTGGGATAGCATAAGATCATTCCTACCAATTTTCATGAAAATCCACCCGTTTTGTTCTCAATTTTGACCTTGATCTTAAAAGTTGTGATCTTGACCTTACGTTTTCAATGACAACGTTCATCATCCATTTGGGGCACACTATCATCTGCCCATCCATACTTGGTTTATTTTGCTAACATTGAGACCTTCACCTCTTTAACCCAAATGTTAATTATCTCTTCAGGGTAGCCTATTGATCATTCCCTCCTAGTTTCATGAAAATCCGCACACCCATTCTCAAGTTATCTTGCTAAAAAACAAACACAGCCACAAACCGTCAGGCCCGATTACCCTGCCTTGCATTTCTGCAGGCAGGATACAAAATTAAGAACTACAAGCATGTAAGAAAATAGATTTATATGATACCAATATCCACCAACTGCGGCCATTAGTTGACAAAGCACTTCTCTCTACACTGTGTTTATACGGTGAAGAGAGACCTCATGAGCTCAACCAGAGGTAACAGGACTTGCATTAATAATAAGAAAAGCAATTTAGAGATGGCACAAGGAGGGACAGAGTTATGAGAGAAGAGATCCTTTGGTAGACGTCACAGAGAGAGAGGGATCAAAGTAATCAGATTTTCAAGATAAGAAAGACACTCTAGTGGGTTGGAACGATAAATGATAAATGGTTGTTTGACATAGGCATGCTAAAACATGCACAGGCTCACACAAGCACAGATGCACACATAGGGCTGTCACGATTACGTCATTGAACATTATGAATAAAGGAAGAAATAGCCAATCTACACGTTTTGAGCTTGTAATCTGCCATTTACATTAACTTTGAATATGTTTGAAAATATATGAACATTTTTCAACATGGAAATGATTATGACGATTGAGCAAAAAAGAATTGCGGTTATCTCAAATAATTGCGATTACGGTATGTAATAATTATGAGAGGCCTATGCACACATACAGAGACATATACTACTATGCAATCAAACCAGTGGGGAAAATCATCCACGATCCTTCACTGCACTTTTATGAGCAGAAGGTTGACCTTTTGCCTTCCAATGCAACAAGCACCACAAACTCCATCCACTACAAACTCAATAAGCATTCACTGGCCTGAAGTCAACCTAGAATATAGAATCGGTTGTGACATACTATGTCTGTTGTTTCCAAATATACAAATACAATGTTTCATTCTCTTGAACTGTAATGGCTTGTACAACGTTTTTTGAAAAAGTTGAAGGAGGACCAAAGCATCTTTACATTTTCACACAAGTGAATATGCGTCAAATAATTACCCTTCAGGCTACATGAATTCACACAAAGCCATCTCTCCTATGCCTCTCCTACTTTCTTCAATAAATAATATATACAACGCAAGTCAACTGCCCAGTGCCCACTGTCCTATGGGTAATAAGATAATAACGATACGTCACTTCTGAAAAAATAAAAGCACTAATGGGCCATCAACATACATTTTTCTCTCATCTACCCTTTTGTTGTCCCTTAGTGACCTTTCTGTGTATCCGTTTTATTCATTTAACATTACCTACTTTTCCCCTGTGCGCTTTCACTCAGACTTTATATTCCATAGTCCATTCAAGTTTTCTTTATCTTTAAAGGAAACTCTATTGCACTTTAATGTACATGTGTTACATAAATACAGTTTGATTTGTTTTGACTAAAGCTGACTTTAAAACTTTGTTCTACGTGTCTGTCCGGATGGCTGTGTCACAGTCAATTTCCTAAATATCTACCGCCCTGTCATTACCATCAGTGACTTCAGGAAATCACATTAGCTTTTGAAGGAGGAGGATAACGAAGCTGTAATTATGTGACAAAGATTATAATGTCCCAGAGCTCAGATATCTGCCCTGTCACTGATAAGACTGATCAATTGATACTTATATGGACTGTGTGCGTGCGTGCGTGTGTGAGAGAGACAGCTAGTCTGTATAAAGTCAACATTCTGAATTGTGTGTGTGTGTGTGTGTGTGTGTGTGTGTGTGTGTGTGTGTGTGTGTGTGTGTGTGTGTGTGTGTGTGTGTGTGTGTGTGTGTGCATGGGCATGTGGGCATGGTCAGTAGGTGAGCGTAAAACCAGCAGATATTGAGTGAAGCTTCACATTTTAGACGTATGTTGTGGCTGTAAGGGGAGATAAGAACGTCAAAAGCTGTAGAGATGAAGGGAAGTCATTTGGTTTGGTGCCTGGCTGCCATCATGCTCTTGAGAAGCGCCGACTGCTAAATCTAAGCACGCATCATATCGTTGCCGTCGGGCAGAAACCTTGTATCTCCATATTTTAACTTTTTTATCTATATAAATAAATGAATGCCCTACTTATTGTGTCACAGTGTCACACAAAAGTTAGCTATTTTTGTAAAAATAAATAAAACACAATTAAGTGATAGTGAAAGTGGTTAAGTGTGTCTGTGGGTTTTATAAATATTGAACCAATGAAAAGTATTAACAAGAGCTTGAGACTAAATAATAACTATTAGATCCATTGGAACACAGGTTCTTTTTTCTATTTCCTGAAAAGTAACTGTTTTGGACATACAAAGTTTCCACCCAACAGCGATGATACGTATATTCACAGGTGTTTTTTCTTTTGATGATTAAATCAAATGTATGTACTGTATGGCCTCATATGAAATATTAAAGTTTTTGTTTTGTTTATTAACCAAATGAACCATAGTATTATAGAATCCCTATTCTGGGGAAAAAAAGCAGACCTACAAGCTCACAAATAAAATTGCAGATCTACAAGCTCCCAAGGCATCGCGTTCGGCGAAGAGAGTTGGAGTAGAGTGAAAAAAGGAGCAGACCTAGTATAGAGACCAAGGAAAGATGGATGGAAAATAGAAACCTTGTATCTCCATATTTCAACTTTTAATATTTGCTTGTTTTTTCGTAAATGAATGCCCTACTTTATCATACAAGTGTGTTGCGCAAAACTACTGCCGATATCATAAGTTCACTGCGCATTGCTATGTGACACAGTGAGCTTGCAGATCAGGTTTTTTAGCCATTTATAAGTTATTCAAGTGAAAGTGGTTAAGTCTTCTATCTGTGAGGTTTATAAATACTGAACCAAGCTTGTGACTAAATATATCAACTATACTGTTTCCATTGGAATACCAGTTTCTTTTTAAAGTTTTCTGAAAAGTAACAGTTTTGGACATACAAGGTTTCCACCCGACAGCGTCGAAATGTAAAAGCATGAGCCACATTCACTTCTACCAGCCAGAGCTTATACAGATTTCCTCTGGCGTTATAAAACCATGTTGATGTTTTGGCAGTGTGTAACACAAGATGGGGAGTCTCTCCGTCACAAATAAAACAGGGAGTTCAAATCGGTTTACCTGAAAATGAGGTGGCTGACTTTGAACTGGGTCTCTATGACCCCAGTGGTCCGCAGTCGCACTCGAAGAACGTCCATCTCCGTGGGTACATAATCTGGAGCGATGATACGGCCCATGCTGTCAAAAAAACTAAGGGGGAGGTGGTGTGTGTGTGCGGGGTGGGGTGGGGAGTTGAGATGATAGAAAAATAATTAATTCTAAAATAAAGAAATGAGACACATCACTAATAGGTGAAACAAAAAACACAAGGGAAAATAAAATAAATAGTTTTAAACAGAGACAAACCTGAGATGAAAACAGCAGTAAATCACATGTACACAATAAAATCTAGCCTGGGACCAGACGAATCTGCGAGTGCAAAAAAAATTTGCACTTTGCGATTTGGCACCGCTCCATAGAGAATCCATTTCCTGCTCCAGAAGACGTGGGTGACCAATCAGGGCCCAGTATTCGAATATGGGAGACTGTAATTGGTAGTTGGTTGTAGGTCTAACCAATTGCGTCGAGGGCCATTGTTTTGATCCCGCCCCTTGGGAAAAAAAACGTCCTCGTGGAAGCACCAGACTCATATCCACGCAGTGATATAGTCTGGCTACGCGAGGCGAAGTAAAATCCTCAGTGTTAATTTTACTCTGATACTGTATCACAGGTAATGAAAGTCTTTTGCACACCTGATAAAAGTTCAGTGACTGACAGATGCATTGGTGGAGCAGACACCCGCACACCGTCTTCCCTTGCTCAATAAAGAAATAACTTAACTTAATTGACTGGCCGAGCTTTGCATACGTTTGTGTCGCACATGGAACGACTTGCAGCGTTTCCGATATGCATGGCTCCAAGTAGGCGGGCACCCAAAAGGCGCCGTCCTAGTATAATTAATATAAATTGACACTGAGGACTTTACTGCGTATCTGGAGCCCAAGGGGGAGCAGCGGCTCATCTACATGTTGAATATTCATAGAAGTGGGATCACTGCGGCTTACCGTAATGACACACGGAGGCTAAGCTCTCCAACGCAAACAAATTAGCTTCTACCATATCAAGTGTAATGGGTTATAATCGTGTGTGCTCAGCTGAGACGTGATGCATTTTACACACACACACACACACACACACACACACACACACACACACACACACACACACACACACACACACACACACACACACACACACACACACACACACACTCACACACTCTAAAAGTAGTCATTCTTGATCAGCTACAGTGGCACACCCTGCCGCTTTTAGAAGCTTCAGCCTTTGCGTATATATGAGTGTGTGTATGTCGAAAGGGAGTGGCGTGTGATAGTGATGCCCAGTGGTTCTCAGTGGGGACGAGAGGACCTGTCATTGTAGATTACCCCACAGAAGAGGTCTTTTGCTAGGGTAGAGGATGAGAACAGACAGCCCCCTGGTGAGCTACAGTACAGCACCTTCTCAACTCCACAACACGCACGCATGTGGACATGCAGACCTTCCCCTCTCCTCTCTTGGCAGATATCACTGCTCAGCTTTGAGATTTATCTTAGTCTCTATTGTCTCCTTTGCAGTACACTGCAAACTCATGTTTTGGAGTGTAAAAATTGACCCTTAAGGTCCTTCTCAGCAATAACGCTTTCTCATCTCAACTCATTATGCCTTACTGACATTTTACTATCTTGTTTTTATCTTTTACCTCTCATTGACAGCATGCGTATTTTCAGCATGCACACATACAATAGCAGAATGTCTAAAAGAGAGCAACAGTTCTAAGTTGTGAAAATAGCCTTTCAGCTTTGCCTTTTGACTGTGTAATACTTGTGTCTCATTTTCTCCTTCACCTCATCCGTAATTCATTCATTTCCATCTTTTCCTCATTCACATTGTTCCTTCCCTAATTCTACTCCATCAGCTGAGCCTTATTCCCATAGACACAAAACACACGGCTAAGCCTCTGCCTCTAAGTTCAGATAATTAGACCCCTGCATTTTGTGTGTGTGTGTGTGTGTGTGTGTGTGTGTGTGTGTGTGTGTGTGTGTGTGTGTGTGTGTGTGTGTGTGTGTGTGTGTGTGTGTGTGTGTGTGTGCCTGCAGAAAGGCATTGTTATTCGCTACTTATACTGTAGCTATATGAGTAGTGACAAATACTGTAAACACTCTCGATTCTTAATTCAGATTTTTGATTCATTATTATTTATGCTAAACACTTCAAGTATTAACTCAAACTCAACTTTATTGTCATAACACAGGTTTACAGCGTGTAAAATTGCAATTTTCAATAAAGGGGAAAAGATTAGATACTGTAGATAGAAAACAAGGAAAACTGGTCAGAAATGTACAATATTCCCAATGTATGCCGTGGAAGGTGGCGGCTAGTTAAATTAATGCCATGCGATAACTGTTAGTGTGTTTTCTGTATGGAATACTATGGATGACAACTTTCCTCACGATGATGTAAGGCTGAAGTAAGCCTATTAATAGGCATAATAAGTCATTTACACCCCGACTTGTCCAATAGCACTTTGATTGACAGCCTCATTTGATTGTGTTTCATTGTCGGTGCACGATTTTACATATTGTGTCATGACATGACATATTGTAAGGGCAATTTGTTATATAATGGCCTACTCAGGCATGCAACACCCCTTGTACCCGTTGTACCCGTCAGTTTGTCTGTATCCATATATGGAGTTCCGTGCTAGGCATGCCTAAATATGTACTATGACGATATTTTTGGGAGATCTGCTGATCCAACTGACTTGCCAATCAGTGCACCACTCCGTGCGCCAGAATGATCTCTTTCACCGTCACATCTGATTCACTGATATTAGTCTGTGTGTGTGTGTGTGTGCGTGTGCGTGTGTGTGTGTGTGTCTGTGTGCCTGCATCTGGATGGACACAAAGAGGCATTTAATTGGTTTGAAAAGTGGGCAATTCTACTTGCCCTGGGACAGCAGTGACTAAAGATTATGTCCTGATTATTCATAGATTTTATGAGGGGCCCAATGAGATCATTTTGCTCATACATACGTCTTACATTGTAAGACATAAAAGCAAAATGGCCACCACGTTAATGTGGTCAATGTGGCTTAGAATTCCACTTAACTATCCTGTGTGTATATGTGTGTGCATGCAAGAGGACTCACTACAGTGCAGAGTCGTTGAGCTCGTACTCATAACCCCTGGCCGCCGCGGCCCTCACACCCTGGTCGGCCCACAGACAGGAAAGGGCGTGTCCCAGGAAAGGAAGCAGGACCTTGTCCTCATCAAAACATCGTCCGCAAGACAGGACAGAATGGGCGTGGACCTAGAGGGAGGGAGGCAGGGAGAGTGAGTGATGAAGGACAGAAGGATGGACAGACAGTTTTTGGAGGGCTTGGTTATGAAAAGAGAAGTGCACACACAGAGCAACACTCTGAGACAGAGAGGACCATAAGAATAAGACACAGAACAATTGTTTAAGTGTGCAGACTGCATATGTACCCACACGCACAGTAGCGCTGCCCAGGGGTGGCCACGGGAGCCACAACCACCCTGATACAATCGCTGACCGCCCCTTGCCAGTCACATATGCATAATATGCTTCCGAGTATGCATAGTATAATATGTATATTTCATATTTTATATTAGATACTATTCATTTAAAGCAATCATATATTCTTCACAATTGTTCATTTTTAAAAGAAAATAACGAATGCACAGCCAGCCAGATGCTTTTGCCCGTCCGTCACTGCGTCGCCCTCCAATCCGACCTCAGCCCGCTGCTGTGGGTCTGCAGCTCACGTACGTGAGGAACGATCAGACAGATGTGTGTGCGCTGAGCGTATGGTCCCACCATGGTACCATGGGCTATAACCATTGGATTCAGTCTGGAGTCGTGCTAGCTTGTGTGTGTGTGCATGTTTTCATGTGTGTGTGTGCGTGTGCGTGTGCGTGTGCCGTGCGTGCGTGCGTGCGTGCGAGAGAGATCATCATTGACTGAAACGTTGCAAGTGACGACTCATTCAACTGTTTTATTAAGATGATACGTTTATGAGCCCAACTAAATGTATAACTAAATGTATCAGGCAGCAAACAATAGTGAGCAATAAAGTTAGGATTGAACCCAACACAATCACAAAATGTGGTGGCCTTGTGTTTCAAGAACAGAATGAAGATAAATACACCAACTACTGCATGCTAAGGGGTGCAAGCGTGTTGTGTGTTCATTGAGTGATTGAATACTTTATTAGTCAAAATAATTCAACAGCACAGAGGTACAGTATAGCATTTAGGCTAAAAGGAAGACTAGAATAACATTAATAATATAAAAATCTAAAATCATCTCATAGCCTAGTTAAGTGCTTGAAAGAAAACATAAATTATAGCCATTATAGCCATGCATTAGAATTTTGCCAACATTGGCCAACTCCCAAATACAGTACTTTGTGTGTAATAATAAGTTACAAAAGTGAATTGAACCATTAATATATATTTTGCCAAATACGAAATGTTTGGAAGACAAAGTTAAGTAACCCTGTGTATTCAAAAGATGTATCACACACTAACGCACAGCAAAGTGCGTATGACAAGTTAATATTGCAGGACTCGAGAATCAGTGAGTGTGACCATTCATGAATATGGGTGGGTATACTGTATCATATGTTGGTGTATTAATATGCATTGACAATAAAAAATAGGATTTGTTCTAATAAATCAAACTTTTATGCAATCAGTATCTATGATAAACACTCCCCATGTCATTTCATAATCACAAGCAATCCCAAAACAATTACTGTCATCTGGGTGGATAGCAGTTTATATGAACTTGCAGCCCCAGTGAGCAGTTCCCTCTTCAATCAAGCCGCTTGGCAACAGAGAGGAGAAATGGAGAGAAGCAAACACTGCAACAGCAACAGTTTGGGCGAGCAATACACCTTCATATGAATTAATTCATATTATAGGAAAGATATTGTGTTGCACAAGATATCGGTTCTTGAGAGATTAGTTATCTCTTAGGACGCTGATGGGGGGCGAGCGCGTCACTTTAAACCTCCAATGACGGTGGTAGGGCAGAGGTGGGTCTCAGTATGGTTGGGACCCGGAGGGCTAGGGAGCACTCTTAAACCTACGATGGGAGTATGAGGTAGCCCTATATGTCTTCTGATATAGACGTGAGGGTGTAAGGCTCAAATCTTAATACCTGGGATGGCGGTTGGTGACTGTACTTGCCTATATGACCTTATGACGCTATAGGAGTTATAGTCCACTCAATGGGTTATTCGTCTGTGTCTCTGAGAATATATGCAGCTATATGTAGCTATACTTCCGAACGTCTTGAGAATATATGTCTATTCTGTCGTGGTCTATCTGAGGACATTCTTCTATTCGTCTGGTAGCAGAGCAGTGTCTTTAGGAAAAGGCTGACTTATAACTAGAGATGTGACGTCCTGCTGTGCCCAAATTCAAATTAATTAGGCCAACATCCTTTCAGTACAATGAGTTCACATTTTGCCAGGTTCAATGAAAAAGAGTGACAGCCCAATAATTTAGTCGCCACTCCTTTGGGGTATTTTTTGTCACTGTAAATTTGCACGGTTGCAGGGGCACGGTGGCGCAGTCGGTAGCGCTGTCGCCTCACAGCTAGAAGGTCCTGGGTTCGATTCCCGCCAGGGACGCTGTGGGCGCTGGGGGCGTGTCTTCTCCTCCGCGTCATCAGCGCCCATACCCAGGGTGGGGTTGGCGAAAGGGCCTACTCTGTGTGGAGTTTGCATGTTCTCCCCGTGTCTCCTAGGGTAGTTAATACCCTCACAAAAACATGTAGTAATCCTGGTCGCTATACCGCCTCCCCCATGACAGCCGGGGCGCCTGATGGAGGGGAAGGGAACTGGTTGGAATAACGTGTTCCTTCCACGCGCTACGTCCAACCAGGGAAACTCCCCCCTGTCAGGTGACAAGAAGGTCAGTTGGCTCTCCTGCACTGAAGGAAGCATGAGCTCGGCCCTGGCCTCCCTGGCTGTGGGGGACTTGTGTAGCGCTGGTGTAGGGCTGGTGTAGCGCCCAGGATCACTTAGGAAATTAGCACCGGGTGAAAAAAATGGGTTACAAAAATCGCGGGATAAAAATTATAAAAGTAAATTTGCACATCTTATCTTAAATTAAAATTGGCCTAAGGGAGGACCGGTCGGTTGGCCGGCGGACCACGTTGTCACTAGGGCTTTCACGACTAGAGATTTTTACTGGTCGACTAATTTGACCCAGTGGTAGTCGACTAGTCGACTAGTCGATATTTACCTATTAAATATATTACCATTGTTTTAATGCCATTACCGTACTATTGTTATTATCCTCCTGCCTTTATTTTTAAGGGAAGCGCTTCTGGCACAGCAGCGTCTCCAAGGATCCTCAAAAGGGGGTTATTACCCAATAATAATAATAGGCTATTATTGGGCATACTTTTGACCCCCTTTTGATAAAAATAAAGGCAGGAGGATAATAATAAGTAGTAATGGGCCAGTACTATGGCATTAAACAATGAAAAAAAAAGACTATTTCGACTAGTACCAACAAGGTCGACTAGTGGTTAAACTAGTCAACTAGTCGACTAGTTGGTGAAAGCCCTAGTCGTCACACTCATGTCACCATGACCAACCATGTAAGGAGTTCCCAATGCAGCTACGCAGTGGCGCGGGAAGGGGGGGGCTACGGGGGCTGCAGCCCCCCTGGTGATGGGAAGGGATTTTTTTTTATTACATTTAAATTTAATTAAAGAATTAAATAACGTAACCCTAACCTAACCCTAACCCTAAAACCGAAATAAAGTAAAGGAAAAAAAGTGCCAAAACCCACCCAAACCCGCACATTTTTCGACCCGAACCCGCAATTCCCCCGACGCTCAGCCCCCCTGGCTATTAAGTACTTCCCGCACGCCTGCAGCTACGCCCAAATATGGAGTGAGTTGTCTAACCTCAATGTGTCGTCATGGCATATACTGATGACATCAGCCATCTCCATATTAAAAGGGAACCTGATGAAGGCCAACTGTGGCCGAAACGTTGCACCATGTGATTTTTTCTGTGTTTTAAAGTAAACTAAACACTAGGAGCAATGCTGTTGTGCAGACTTTTATTCTTTCCAGCACCAGCAACGAACTGGATGTGTGCAATCCACTGTTTTGACATAAAAGGGACAAGGACTGACAGATACAACGATCTCCATATATTTTATAACGAATTAAACAGCACAATGAATGAAGAACGATCAAAATATTTCTCCCATATAATAGCTTCTAACCCCCATAACCCTAAACTTCTCTTTAGCACCATCAACTCTCTTATACGTCGTCCCTCTGACTCCAGTGAAATTATATCCACTGAGAGATGTGAAACGTTTCAGGCCTTCATCTTAGACAAGGTCTCAAACATTAGAGCCCAAATAGTACCTTCCTTGTGCATTTTACCACACAGGGAGGTATCTCAATACTTAAATTCCTTCGATTTAGTTTCCCAGCCCGACCTTTTGAACAGCATGAAACCCTCTTCCACCCCCGCAGACGCTCTACCCACCACATTTTTAAAAGATGTTTCCCTCTTTTTATCTCCAGACATTTTAGCAAAAAGACATTTTAGCAATAAGTCATTATCCTCCAGTGTTATTCCTTCTATCTTCAAGTCAGCTGTAGTAAAACCCCTGTTGAAAAAATCAAACCTTGATATCTCCAATCTCACCACTCAAACAGAGAGCGTCTCCTTTCAAACCCCAATGGTTCTATTGAGCCCCCCGCCCACAGGAGTGGCCCAATTCTCTCACAACTTGCTACAAAAATCGCTCATGCAAAACTATATAATCTCTTACCTTTCATTTTCCACCTTCACATGTGTCTCCTTCTCTAATAATCAAAAAGTGCTATATATTTCATCTCGCAATTTACTTCCGGATGGTTCGTTTTGCACCTTCTTTGCCACATCGGTCACGGGAAAGAAATAAGCGCTGCCGTGGTCTATGGAAACGAGCCCAAAAGTGCACCCAAATAAGCCCAAAATCGCTTACACAAACAGTCAGACCTGGCAACGCAGCCTACGCCAATCATGTGTGAGAGATCTACAAGCTATGGGACAGAGACGCCATGTGCCATACACCGTATCTTAGCAACAACAACAGCGCTCACTCTCATTGGTCGTGTCATGCCAGGAGCAGTTTCCAGACAATGGCATCGCAGAGAGAGTTTCCTGTAGCCATCAGAGTCAGTCGCAGCAACGACGGACAGGGAGCTGTTATAGCTGCCATGTAGCTAACGTCGCTGTCATGCCTGCAGCGGCCTTGCAATCACTTTGTCTACAATGCACGTTCGTGTGGCGAATGTTATTATTGCTGCTCAGTCAGTCCATTGCAGATGGTGTATGTTGTGGGCTGCTGGAGAACAGTGTAGCTCCACACTAACTCCAGTAACTAACGTAATGGCAGGACCGCCCCGTGCAACGCACGTTTAGGCTGCATTATGGCAATGTAGTAATTTCAGGTAATTTCGGTCCGATTAGGGCACTGGTTATCAACCTTTTCAGGCCCCCCCCCCCCCCCCCCCCCCAAATAATCATATTCGAACTGGGGCCCCCCCCATTTTGTTTGACTCCGTTCCACAAGTCAATATTGTGAAAATAGCAGATCTACAAGCTCTCACGTTGAGAGGCGTTGTACGCTTGTAGATCGGCTATTTTCAACATGTTTGCCTCTTTCTTATATTATTTGCCAATGTGGCCAATGTTTTAGAGTACAGTTTGTTGACTACTTTTGTTGCATACATGGCCTTTTCCTTTACTTTCGTTTTTTTATTGTCTCCGCCAGGCCGAAAGGCATGGCGCAAGAGTATGTTTTACCCCCTGTCCGTCCGTCTGTGGATAGCTAATCTCTCGCATCGTTGGCTTGATCGCAGCGAAACTGTGCACACACACTCCCTGGATGCCAATTCAGAACCTCTGCCCCATTTCTTTCACATGGCCCAGTGTTATAGTGCCACCAGGAGGCCGCTTTTTGCAAAACACATTTTTTCACAGTACTCCTACATATTTTGTCCAAACATCACGCAAATCCGTACACAGCATCTCCATAGTCATTTAAAAAAAACGGCTCTTTCAGATTTTTCATATTCCATCCTGATTGGCTAAAAATGGCTTCCAAAGTCTGCAGGACTGCTCCGTTTGGACCAAAATGCCTCACATTATGAACACAGCATGCACTTTCCGTGCACCTTTGCACCCACATTCCCACTATGCCTAGGAAGAAATTTCACTTCAGATTTTTCTAATCAGCCTCATGGTGGTGCTATAACAGCCCGATTTGTGTTTTCACCTATAACTGCACCAATCTGTGTAAAACTTTGTATGTGCACTCTCTAGAGGTCAAGGAAAAACCTTTGCCCTGCTTTTTTCACATCTATCTTTTATAGCGCCACCAGGAGGCCCACTTATGTAAAACATATTTCTTTACATTACTCCTTCCCATTTCATCTAAATGTCACGCAAATCCGTACACATGATCTCTATAGTCATGTGATCAAGACGGATCTGTTTACTTTTTCATATTCCATCCCCATTGGCTAAGATTCTCATCTAAAGTTTGCAGGAGTGGCCCGTTTAGAACAAAATGCCGCAAATCATGAATGCAGCGTCCCATTGCGGTCAACTTCGCACGCACATTCACACTATGTTGAGGAACAACTGCTACCATTTTAACATTGGCCTGTGGGGGGTCCCCACCGACAGGTTGAGAACCACTGTATTAGGGGAGAGTCAGTGAGAGCTGGATAAAGGAGGTAAAATGTGTCAAAAGGGGTTTGTACGGCTGGGAGAGGAGATACTGTGTCTTTTGGACAAACAGCAGCGTGGTGCTGATGTTTGTTGTGTGAAGCAGCTTAATGTCAGAGTGTTTGTGTTGGAGCGCCTCAGTGCGGCTGCAGAGTTCATGTGCAACCTCTTCCAGAGAGAGATAGAGACACAAGAAACTCTGCTGGAGAAAAAAACAACACTGCTGGGCATTGACTTTCATATGGACATTGATCTACACACTGCAGGTATGTCTGTTACACACACAACATCAAACTACACACTACAAGTATGATGCAGCATTTGCATTCCAGCCAGCACGCCAGCGTAGTTCCCATATGGTTTCAAGGTGGGCTAAACCATATGGACCCCATGTCAGCAATGTCAGCGGGATCCACTTCAGTCCCAACTGGGATGCCCTTGTGGGACATACGTGTGTTCTACCTGGGCCTTAGGTGGGCCCCACCTAGGCAATTCTATGTGGGGCCGAGGTGGGTCTTAACTGCGATGCCCATGCGGGCTATAAGTAGCTTCTACCTGGCCCTTAGGTGGGCCCCAACTAGCCACGTTTATGTGGGACCAAGGCGGGTCCTAACTGGGTTTGCCCATGCAGGCTTTAACTGGGTTCTACCTGGGCCCTAGGTGTACCCTAACCAACCAGAGTGCAGTGCCCATCACTCCAAATGTTGACGTCAGGGCTCTCAATACTGCACATTGGTGGAGGAGGAGGGGCTGCAGGGCAACCGCACACATCGCTCAACCAATGGTAGCCCACGGATGTTTCCTCTGCTCTGGAGATTTACAATCTGCCCCTCTATGCCACATATCATCCGCGCTACAGGGTCTTCACTGACCGAGCCACGGCCGCACTGGCCCTCATGACGCTACGCCACTTATATGCGCTGCCAAGTGGCCGCGGGCGCTACGTGGGCGTGGCCGCGGGCTAGACGCGAGCCCCCGCGTAGCGGGGGCGAGCTTCTAGTTTTAACAATTTCAGACCAATTTTGAAACTACCCTTTGTCTCCAAAACACTAGAGAAAGTGGTTTATTCTCAACATTTAACTTTTTTAAACGACAACTCACTCTTTGAAATGTTTCAGTCTGGTTTTAGAACACAAACCCACCCGTAATCTTAGATCAGCAGACAAACTTTTACTTGACAGGTCTTCTCTTGAGTGCATTTAAGATGTTTATTTGGATTGCAGGATGATGACAGCAAAACAAAAGCCGGTGTTTAACTGTAACTAAACAACTAACAGTGAATAAAGAAATAAACCGAAAATAACTCTGTGTGGCTTCCCTCTGGTGATTCCCAATCCCTAATGCTGTGCACCTGTGACATCCCCAAATAGTAGGCTGTACCCTGAAATTGGCTGAGTCCCCGCCTATGCCCAGGTCAATTCAGTAGCATCACAGCACCTTCAAATACAAATATTAAAATACTTAAAATTGGCTGCAACATTATTATTATATATGGGCATATAGTTTGTCAAATTTTTCCTCTGCATTTACCAATCCTAACCATTAGGAGCAGTCAGTACTATAAATACAGCGTCCGGGGATCAGTTTGGGGGTTGCTTGCTCAGGGACACTTCCGACATAGACTGGGTGAGTTATGGGACAAACCCGGGGACCGTCTGATTTCCAGGCGGTCTCTCTAGTCATAAAGCAATGTCCACCCATACATACAGAACACAGACATTGAAACACACACGCACGCACACACGCACGCACGCACACGCACACGCACACACACACACACACACACACACACACACACACACACACACACACACACACACACACACGGTCATGATAGCTAGACAGGACGTGACGAGTGGGTGGTTAGCATTTGAGCTCTGATAATTTTGACAATAAAGTTCAAATCAAATTGAACCTTGCAATAAAACCACCCACCCAGCCCCTAACATTATAACATAACACACACCCTTTCATTATCAATGGATAATTGCTTTCTTCTACAAGTTAAGTGGTTATTAATGCCAAATGGGGGCTCATCAGAGCCATGCAATTCAAACACCCATCCGCATCATACATTAACCCTCATTATTAGTCTCTGTGGGCTGTGCATGTGGCATTTCTCTGTATGTGTGTGTGTGTGTGTGTGTGTGTGTGTGTGTGTGTGTGTGTGTGTGTGTGTGTGTGTGTGTGTGTGTGTGTGTGTGTGTGTGTGTGTTCTCAAGCACCCTTGTGCATGGTCTATAATGATCTGGCCTTTTTGGCAGTGTAGTAGTATTGTAGATCAAGGCTGAGTAAACACTGGACCCAGAGACACATCCATCCAAATGCAAAAGCAGCAGCAGCAGCGAGCACGCTGCAGGGATGCTGCCCTCTAGAGGTGGTCTGGGCATAGTGCAGGAAGACCATAGCATAAAACTGAGACTGAAACTGTATGAAAAGGAAGGGAAATGGCTGAGGAAGAGGATGAAAATGGAAACAGATGACCAAGAAGAAAAGCTCCATAGAGATTACCTTGTTCTTGTTGTTGGACAGGTTGATGCGGAGTACACCCATCCCATGGAGGACAAACTTCATGGAGGTCAGGAGGTTATCTAGCACAGCAGGCTGCCAAAGTTCAAAGTTCACAGGTCAAGTATTTGAGTATCCAGGCACAACACATTGTAGATCACTCATATATGTGTGTGTGTGTGTGTGTGTGTGTGTGTGTGTGTGTGTGTGTGTGTGTGTGTGTGTGTGTGTGTGTGTGTGTGTGTGTGTGTGTGTGTGTGTGTGTCTGTGTGTGTGTGTGTGTGTGTGTGTGTGTGTGTGTGTGTGTGTGTGTGTGTGCGCGCGCGTGTGTGTGTGTACACATGGGTGTTTTTCTATCACACAGTAAAATCCTCACTCTGAGAACAGTGAAAACTTAAGGGTTCATTTGTTTACATTTTTACTGTGCACGCAAGTTCCCATCTATCAAGCCCACACAGTAACTCACACAAAGCAAACTCAGACTCTTTAACTACTGGTACACTTGGTTGGAGACATAAGACATTGAGAATATAACAAATATAATATATTGTCAAATGCAAGCAAACATTGTCTGCTCTTTTTACATTTTATAGGTGAGTTTTTGCATTCTCTCTCTCTCTTTCTCTCTCTCTCTCACTCACTCAAAAGATAACATTCCAGCACGATTCCATCACAGTGTCCTACTCAATCCTATCTGTGTGTAAAGAATTTGATATTTAGGTTGCCCAATCTCACTTATTTTGTCTAACATTTTCTGTACCATGAGTAGTTTCAACAAAGTAATTAGACGGGTCCATGGCTCTTACAGTAAATTAGAGCTTCACCAGCAACCCTAACCACAGCAAAGACCACCTCACAACTGTAAACATGAAAAAAACATAGTGGTGTCAGAGGACACCTCTTTCTGGACAAAGACAGTAACAAAACTTCAAAGTAACTCCTAGTAGGGTTTCAGTTTTGGGACATTGAAGGATCAGTGATCATGGCACAGCGAAACGTTGGAGTAGTTGTGTGCACTGTGAATCTACTGCACAACATTTCGCAGTAGCAGATGTAGATGATTTAAGATTTGAATTAATTCCACAGTGAGACGTCACTAAAAACATTTATAACAATAGACGCTGACCACAACATTGCATAGGCTGCAATTCAGCTGTGAAACTGCCCCCCCCAATATAGTACATGTTTTGATTTGATTAAGAAATAATTAATTCCACATTAGGTTGGGTAAGCTTTATAACAAGTCACATTGATATCATAACCACCAGGCTTAATGTGTTTGTTTACATCTAAAATTGTTTGTTTTTTTGCCCAATGTTGCCAATGTAGTATATTTTCCACTTATTTAAACCATATTATTTCTGCACATTCTATCACATCAGAACTGAAGTAAAAAATATGTTGAAACCATCAAATGTTCTGCTTGTGCCCTGCCCAACTTAACCCTGCCCCCAAAATGGAAAATTCCAAGGGTCCACACACAGACACACACACACACACACACACACACACACACACACACACGAGAACAGGTGCATGCATTTGTGAAACACTGAACCAGCGTGCAAATAATGTGTCAGCCTGGCAACCCAAAACAAGCTAATTCCACACTTTCGTCTCCTGCTCTGCGTGCGTGAGTGTGTGCGTGAACAATTAAAATGAAATGAAAGTGTGTGTGCCAGCCAGGGTGTGCTTGAGAGACAGACAGTGGACACAAACAGAAAGCGAGTGCAGTGCATGTATGCAGGACAGACTTCCTAAAAATGTTGCCCTTTAATCAAAAAAGCTTTTGTATGTCATCTGGAGCTGATGAATAACCTACATCTGCCTCCTTCTACCCCATGGAATTGGAAGGAGAGAGATTTGGCGGTTTTAGATTTATTGGAACTCTGAACTTTGCTCAACTCAAATGTCAAATCAGTCCATTTAAATTCAAATCACAAATATGTATTGGCACGATGCGATCACAGAGTATGACCAGGCAACCGGACCTTTGCTTGAAGAGGATCTGGCACAACTCCACTGGGCCGTTGTGGTCAGAGCTTCCAGTGGTCTGGAACACCCTGCCAGAGCACCCGTTTAAAAATACTTCCCAAAATGTGCCTTTTTAACCCATTAAGACCTGAGGCTGATTCTAAAAATGCCCTCTAAATCACTAGTTTTCACACTTTCAAGATTTTTCAAAATGTTTCAAAATGTTCAAGTATGTAATGTACAGTACAAGCTCGCAGCGCGGCACGTCTGCTATTTTTGAATAGCCAATGGTAAAATCTAAAATGACAACGATGGTTTCCCGATTTTAAAGCGTTAAGAAAGCCTTTTTGTTGTGCTATGTCTAATGTGTAAAACAAATAAGTCCCGTTAACTTATCCTAGATCTACAAGCCCACAATGTGTCACAAAATGAATCAAGCTCATAATCATGCATCGCGTTACAATGCGTTGTGAGCTAGTCTTGTAGATCAGCAATTTTCTGCAAATTGATTTGGCGTAGAGGGAAAAAGGAGGGGACCAAGTATAGACCCCCTGAGGGTCAGGGACCCCAGTCAAAGAAGTATATTTAAGTGGTTTTAAAAGGATTTAGCCAAAGACGATTGGAGCATTCCTCAATCTGAGGAAGAGCCTGTGTTTCTCAAGAATTCAAGTTTGTTTTTGGATGTGCATGTCTTTTTTGTCATTTCAATGTGTATAACAGTATTACTATTACCACCTGAAATCGAACCTAAGTTTCACACATGGGAATCCAAACATCTTCATTCATCCAAAAAGGAAAACCCCCTTGGGCCAATGGAGATAAATACTCTGCTACACATACACCAAGTCATATTTCTAATTGTATTTTGCAAACTTACTTGGAAAATAAATGAGATTCTGATTGATGGGCACAGATTATTCTTACATTGTCAATCAATATAAGCAAACGGCAACTCTCGATTTAAACTGAACACATTCTCTCTCTTTTTTCTCTTTCTGAAACCTGAATGTGACTCTTCTGCTTCCTCCCTCATTTCTGTCATCAGTTAGTCATTTCTATCCATTCTTCCTTCCACCTCCTCCTTCCTCTCCCTCTTTAACCTCGCTCCCAAAACCTTTTATGTTGACAGATAGAGATGGAAGGAGGGAGTCTGTGAGAGAGGAGGAATTCTATGAGAGTTTGAGAGAGGAGAGAGGGAAGGAGGGGGTCTGAGAGAGAGCTGGTCATGGGTTGAAACTCCTCAGACAGGCACCATGCACTCAGACTGTTAGTCAATGTGTGTGTGTGTGTGTGTGTGTGTGTGTGTGTGTGTGTGTGTTTGATGAATGAATACTTGGCACTTAATTTTCTCCACTTGACTGGCAACGTTACACCTTGTCTTAATACGGAGGAGTAGACATTCTCATGCATTGCTGTAAACAACATACTCATCCTCGCACGCACGCACGCACACACACACACACACACACACACACACACACACACACACACACACACACACACACACACACACACACACACACACACACACACACACACACACACACACACACACACACACACACACACACACACACACACACACACACACACACACACACACACACACACACACAGGGTGGAGCAGCAGGTGTGTCTGTGGATGCCATGGTAACCTGATTCCAACACCAACTACACGTCACCTTTGTGTGAAGAGACCCAGACACCCTTGCTTCCAAAGTGTGTGTGTGTGTGTGTGTGTGTGTGTGTGTGTGTGTGTGTGTGTGTGTGTGTGTGTGTGTGTGTGTGTGTGTAAAGAATGGGGGTAGGTAGAAATATAGTACACGTCTTTTGTTGTTCCTGTCAGTCTGGCAGTTAATACCACTAAAGCCTGAGGATATGCTCTCGCTCTCACACTCACACACACACACACACACACACACACACACACACACACACACACACACACACACACACACACACACAGTAAAACGCACGCACATGCCTGTATACAGTGTTGTGGCACTGGAAGTGGGAACACAGTGCACACAACTCATATTACAACAGCATAATCTCCAAATCCATCCAGAACACACTCAAACTATTGTTCTTAGCCAACATGCTGTTTTGGATCACTGCAGAACCCCCATCTCACAATAAAATCCTCATGTTCATTTAACTCTGAGAGTGTAAAAATGTACCTGCCAACACTCTACAGCGGCAGCCCAAACTGACTCTGAAGAATAGAGTTCACCGGAGGGTGGGCTGATAATGATTATTAATAATTAACCATTTACGCCTTATTTTACACTTAGTTGTACAATGATGTCACGCACAAAAATAGCTTGTAGATCAGAAGCTCACAACGCATGCATTGTGAGCTTATAGATCTGCTATTTCTTTTTTTTATGTTTGAACGATTTTGGAACCTTTAAAGAAAACCACCTATAATGACACGCTCTAAGGACGTGTGAGTGTGTGTGTGTGTGTGTGTGTGTGTGTGTGTGTGTGTGTGTGTGTGTGTGTGTGTGTGTGTGTGTGAAAATGAGGCATTGTGTCCAAATGTGCATCGTCTAAGTTTTCAGCTTGACTGAACTCCACTTGAACTTTCACATTTTTCGACATAATGTTGCAGAGAATGAACACTGGAACTCTAGAAACAACAATAGCAGTCCATGCTCAAAAATATGGATTTGGCTTCCAAAAACCACCCCAACCCCCCCTCCCCATTGCTTTTGTTGGCAAAGTGCTTTACACAGTAAAATCCTGAGTGTGGAGCCTTTTGGGTCCATTTGTACACGTTAAGAGTGAAATGAACACAGGATTTTACAGTGTATGCAGTGGATATGATTGAAAGGGCAGGAAAATCTCTCCATCCATCCTGAGCCAGTCCACAGTAAAAACAACTCCTCCACAGCCTCAGGCTACGGAGCAAATAAAAGAAGGGTGAGACTGAGGGGAGCAATAACCCCCCCCCCCCCTCCATCTTTCTTCCCATTCTTGCTTTCTAAAATGTCTCTTCTTTCTTCTGTCTCGGCCCTGCCACAGTTCTAACATAACACAAACCTGATGAGCTGAGTCAGACAGATCGAGAGAGAGAGAGAGAGAGAGAGAGAGAGAGAGAGAGAGAGAGAGAGAGAGAGAGAGAGAGAGAGAGAGAGAGAGAGAGAGAGAGAGAGAGAGAGAGAGAGAGAGAGAGAGAGAGAGAGAGATCAGAGACAGGCAGAGGACAGAGGAGAGAGAGACTGGGGACAGAGTGATATGTAACTAACAACGTGGGGTCCGGGGACACCAAGCGGTCCTTGGAGGGTATTTCATGGCCCCCAGGCGGTGGTGTCGCTCATGAGATAACATACAAAATTAAAAATTAAAAACTTCTTTGGTATTTTAATTTCGCTAGCCATAAACCACCCTGTAGTAAAGTACAAATGGGGATCATTAATTCCCCTCTGGGTGTCAATAAAGGGCTATCAATTCTGCCTACAAAGCCAAAGTGCAGTAACTATGTTTTTGAACACACTGACTTATTTGTAGTTACTGCACTTTCGCTTTGAAGAGTAGAATCGATGTACAGCTGTGTTGAATAATGCTTTTATTTACAGATAACAAATGATACAATAGCACAGGGTTTTATTTGTCACTCATACAGGTACAAGCTCCCAAGCCAAAGGGGGGGCGTCACTATTTTATTCAAACGCAAAGAAAAGATATCCATGCTCGCTGTAAAGGATGGTGAGCTTGTGTGTGTGTGTGTGTGTGTGTGTGTGTGTGTGTGTGTGTGTGTGTGTGTGTGTGTGTGTGTGTCTGTGTGCGCACACAAGGGGGGGTCTGACTATATTTGCTATGGGTTGGTTGGTTATAGCTGTATTACGTATTGTAGGTTTATGTGTAATGTTTTCCACTTGAAAATAAAGCTTGATTTATACATGGTTGTGCATCATGTCTCACACGATACAAAAATAGCAAATGAGTGAAATTATCGTCTCCGCCAGGCCGAGACTATGTATTCGCCCCTGTCCATCCGTGCGTCCTTGTGTGTGCGTATGTGGGTGTGTTCTTCCGTACGTATGTGGACAGCCAATCTCCGGCACCGGTGGACCGATCGCCGTGTCATAGACGGACCAAATTCTTCATATTTCATCCCGGTTGGCTAAGATTGACTTCTACTACCTGACCTGGCAGAGACCTGTGCTCTAGTTTCCATCTATTTTCAGTGTGAAACACCGGCACATAGCTAAGTATAAATCAGGTGTAATGGGGTCACATGAGAACAAAAGGAAAAACCTACCGACAACAACAGTGATGAGAGCGATGACACTGCAGCGTGTGTGTGTGTGTGTGTGTGTGTGTGTGTGTGTGTGTGTGTGTGTGTGTGTGTGTGTGTGTGTGTGTGTGTGTGTGTGTGTGTGTGTGTGTGTGTGTGTGTGTGTATTACAAGATGTGATAACTCAATGATATATAACCTCATTTAAAACAACCTAGTAGTCAGGAGTTCACTAACTCTTTTCAGCACATTCCAATAAAGGGAGCAAGATGATTCTGTTCTGCTCAGAAGAGAACATAGGACAGAAAAGGTGACTGTAATGAGAAAGGAAGGGCAAGAAAGAGAGGGAAGGAGAGAGGATGCAAAGGAAGGAGGAGGAACAGCGAGAGAGTGATGGGGGAAAGGAGTTGTGGCGTCTTAATATTTAAGAATGCATTCCACCAGCCCCAACCCCCAACAAACCATTGGGAATGGTTAATTTAGGGATTCCTCTGTGTGTGTGTGTGTGTGTGTGTGTGTGTGTGTGTGTGTGTGTGTGTGTGTGTGTGTGTGTGTGTGTGTGTGTGTGTGCGCGCGCGTGCGTGCGTGCGTGCGTGCGTGCGTGCGTGCGTGTGTGTCTTGAACAATGAGCAGTTGGAAAAAAAAAGTTACAAAGTTAAAACTACAAAGAGTATTCTTCACATGCATCTCTCTATCTCTCTCACACACACACACACACACACACACACACACACACACACACACACACACACACACACACACACACACACACACACACACACACACACACACACACACACACACACACACACACACACACACACAGCTAGTTAACATGCCGTTTCCCCTTCAGATTTCCTGGGGGGAAGTTGGGTTATGGACTGTACACAGAATGCTCCGTTTCCCGGGTAAAAGGCGGGTGAACTAGGTTATTGGTTTTATTCTTTGTCCTTCAATGTATCATGGCTTCTGATGGCTTTAAGCTCGTCCCCCAGCCTTGTCTGTCTGCATTCTGTCCGGCTGTACAGTGACTGGCTTGTTGTTATGGGGAGTAAAAATGAATGTTTCAAGTGTGATGAAAGACAAGGAGAAAGAGATTACCTATTTCATCACTTGTTCGCAGGGACGTGCACAGATAGACTCTAGGTGGTTCTAGAGCACCTGCCCTTTGCCCTCTTGACCAGAAGTGCCCTTTTGCCCTTTTTTTTTTTTTGCTCTTATTTTACAGCAGGAGTCTTCAACAGGGGTCCGGGACCCAGGGTTGGGAAGTAACGGATTACATGTAACGCCGTTACGTAACGGAGTACAAAAAAAACGTAACGGTAACGTCCTAGAGTACATTTTAAAATGTGTAATCTGGATTACAGTAACGGGGGTGTTGTAACGGGCGTTACAGGAGGGTTACATTCTCCCCTTCCCCTCATTAATTTTACAAACCAGTTATAAATTATTATAACACCAAACAACCACCTGCAAGAGCGCACATTAGTCCGCACACAGACCGCAATGGATTGGAGTTGAGCAGCGCGTCTCTGTGTCAAAAATCCAGTAGACTGGAGACTGCTAATGTTGCATCAACAGCGGTGTTGCCAGACTTTGCGAGAGAAATAAGCAAATAGGTCTATGAAAACAAGCACAAAAGAAGCGACTATAAAAGGCCACATAACGCACTTCATAGCTATATATGTCGTCCATTAAACAATGTACATATTTATATATGTTGGCTATTTGAAAATAGACGATCTACAAGCTCACAACCGTTCTACCATTATTTACAAGCAACTTCAGAAAAATGAGCCCAAAGTGGCTTGTAATAATCAGACTAGGCAACACTACAGACATCGTGGCTCTCTTTTTAGTCCTCTTTGCAGCGCTGTTCCTGCATAAAAGCCTTTACTCTTAACCTTAAACTGATCAGATGGTTTGGTTAAAGGGACTATAATCTATTAAAGTGTCTTTCTTTGGTTCTGATTGTTACTAGGTTCTGATGGTAACTTGGTATATTCTATTTATTTTATCTAGTCTATGTATAGCCTTCATCAGCCTGTCAGTGATGCGTTTTCAACAGAAATGCGCATATTGGCAGTCAGCTGTGTAACACTAACTGATTAACGATGGCTCATTGAGCCTGTATGCGCATTTGACCACATAGCAATCAACAGCACTAATTAATGTCAGCTGTGTGTGTGTGTGTGTGTGTGTGTGTGTGTGTGTGTGTGTGTGTGTGTGTGTGTGTGTGTGTGTGTGTGTGTGTGTGTGTGTGTGTGTGTGTGTGTGTGTGTTTAATGTCCAACTGAATGTTTTCTGTAGTGTAGATATCAAGTCTGGGGGGTCTCCAAATATTTGCGTGATAGGACCTTTTTCTTGTATTTACATTAACCACATGAACCCTAATATCCCTATATTCTGAGGGGAACAAGAAGAGGTAGAGGGGAAAAGAGCAGACCAAGTACAGAGCCTAGGCTCAACTTTACTAAGTACTGAGAGTTTGACATGTCTGATAAATACACTGATGACAGTGCTGTTAAACAAGTCTATGAAGCTATCTATGAAATCTATGAAAAGGTTTAATCTGCAATACAAATTTTATACAATATGTAGTGGGGGTCCCTGCTTCATATCTCCCTTAGCTAAAAAAAAAACCTTGGGGACCCCTGCTGTAGTAATCAGAGTAGACCCTCTCCCTCACGCTAAACTTAAATGACTTCTAAGTTCCACTTCTCCCCAAAAGGACAACTTTATTTTCCATCCTGAATGACAAGCCTAATATTATTATTGTATTTTGGTTATGTGCGATAACTGCAAGCCAATGTTCAGAGATTCAGTATTTGTCTTAATTTCTTTAATTAACATTTATTTTGTTGGCAATAATTCAACTGTCAGCCAGTGTTTTGAGACATATTGTCTTTTATTGCTACAAAATAAATGATAAAAATAAATTCTACATGCATAAATTATAATTTAAAAATATTTTTTTAAATGAAAAGATCGGATCGGGAAAGATCAGGATCGGCAAATACTCAAAATCAAAAGATCGGGATCGGATCGGGAGCAAAAAAACGTGATCGGGACATCCCTACTTAAAAGTAATCCAAAAGTAACTGAAAGTAACTATAGTTACTTTTTAAATGGAGTAATCGGGATTACGTTACTGACTACATTTTTTAGCAAGTAACTTGTAACTGTAGGGGATTCCTTTTTAAAAGTAACCCTCCCAACCCTGCCGGGACCCCTAGGGGGTCCTCAGAGTTACTACAGGGGGTCCGCCAAATCTTTATGTGATATGATTTTTCTTTTTACCATAACCACTCGAAACCTAGCATCCCTTTTCTGAGGAGAACTTTAGACAAAAATAGCAGATCTACAAGCCCACAACGCCTCGCGCTGCGAGGCGTTGTGGGCTTGTAGATCGGCTATTTTTGGCAAAGAGGTATAGGTGTAGAAGGAAAAAAGAGCAGACCAAGTAAACAAAAAAAAGTATAATTTACTTGAGCACCTGCCCCTCAAAATGTCTGTGCACGCCACTGCTTGTTCATCGTGTGCAAACAACAGAGAAACAGAAGGGAGAGAGACTGTGAGAACAACAGTGTAGTGGGGGGTACTACTGGGGCTTACGAGAGTGAAGCAGCAAAGGAGACCAAGAGGGGTGGAGCAGGCAGAAGGTATTGGGGGGGGGGGGGGGGGCAGGAAGGGAATGTCAGTCAACAATACGGTGACCAGACGGATTGTCCCCGTTTCAAGCTGGGTGTCCCGAGTCCCAACATTCACTACTGAATTGTCCCGGTTTTCATCACAATTAAAATAATACTTGTTTTTGAGTGCTTACATAGACCCCATTTTGATGAAAACACCAAGTAGTAGTATGTACAGGTGTGAAGTAAACACAGTGACTGTATAAAAAAGTGAAAACCGGTGCATACTAACTTTGGTAAGACTTTATATTAAGGTCGGGTGGGTTTATAATGCGTTATAACCACATTTATAATGCATTATAATGCACTTGTAAGGCATTATAACACTTGTTACATATGTTTATAATTATGCATAACAACTTATAACAAGGTTTATGAAGTATGATAACATATAATAATATAATTTATAAGTGCTGCTCATAATGCATTATAAACTCAGTGGAACAGCACATTATAACTACCAGTTAACACTTTACTTAAAGGCCAGGTCTATAATACATTATAATCACAATGCATTATAATGCAATTATTAATGTTTCATAGCACTCGTTATAAATGTTTATAATTATGCATAACAACTTATAACAAAGACACTTTATAACTGGCTAAGTTAAGGTGGTTATAATGTGCTGTTCCGCTGAGCTTATAATGCATTGTGACCAGCACTTATAATGCGTTATAAAAGTGGTCATAAGTTGACACACATGATTATGAACACTTAAAATGAGTGTTATACTACCTTATAAGCGCATTATAATGCATTATAAATGCAATTATAATTATGCAAAGGTCGGGTCTATAATTATGCATTATAGACCCGACCTTTAAGTAAAGTGTTACCCTAACGTTGATTGAACTTTGCTCTGATCCTGTGAGCAGTGTCCAGACTTCCACCGTCACTCACCTACAAGTGACCTCATCCCACTTCTCAGCTCCTCCCTCCCCATCTTCCCTCACTATCTATCTATTCATTCTATACCAACCACAGACTGTGCCACCTGGGAATTTTCCACCAAGGTAGTTTGAGGGCTGGTTCAGAGTCTGTGCCAAATCTTGAACCAGTTCTTCACATTTCGACAATTACATTTAAGATCTCTCACAACACCTCTGTATGTACAAGCTGCAGTGATAGTGTCTACTTGCTTCATGTTTTGAACGTTTTGGCTTTTCTTTTATAAATAACATTATTTTACATTTAACTCTGAGGGGTCCATTCTTATAGCCTGGTAAACATTCACTTTCAGAGTTAAATTGACATTTGACAATCAGGATTTTGGACCCAGCAGACTACAAACAGAAGGTAAGAAACACTGTAATTTGAGATCCTGTGTTTAACGGAATTTTTATAGTCATCCCCCTCCAACCATTGTCAACCTACTCTCTCCCAGGGTCACACTGATCATTTTACCAATCCAAATCTCATCCAGTTAGGGCATGTTCTTCTCTCCTCTCTTAGGAGAATGACCACCTCAGTCTCAAAAGCATTGCCATCCCATTATAAAAACGATTATAAGAGCTTACACAAAAACTAATTTCACCCACTGTTTTACACCTGTAAACCTGTGATGCGACAATAAAGTTGATTCTGATAGGAGTGTAATGTTAACAGGACAACTGAGATGTATTTTTGACATGCATGTGGTAAATTATCAGGTGCAACTGTTCAAGCCTAATTTATGGCTAGATTGGCCCCAATGAAGGATAAGTGTGTGGTGTGTGTGTGTGTGTGTGTGTGTGTGTGTGTGTGTGTGTGTGTGTGTGTGTGTGTGTGTGTGTGTGTGTGTGTGTGTGTGTGTGTAAAAACCTTGAAGCTGTCTAGCTCTTGCTTGTTGAACCCATGACTGTGAATGATCTTCATCTGTTTGACCAATGTACTTTTACCACTCTCTGCAGCACCTGTAGGATTGGTAAAGGAGAAAAAAATGTATAAGCAAAGTAACTTCTCAATTATTAATCTGGGGCCTAATTCGACAACACACATACTGGTTAATTTTTACACAAGCGGCATAATATTAAAGGTGTTATTGAAATAAAGTTTGTATTAGCATTGTTGCTGCAGTCTGCTGACTAAAAGTTGTAATGTAAGCCTAAATTGTAAAACCTTTTTGTTGCCTAATGTCTAAAGGCAAAGGGTCTTCAGCAGATATACAAGCTATGAGCTTGTAGATCTGCTATTTTTGAAAAATCGTGAAAATGTGTGCAAACCTTTGAATATACATATTTTTAAGGCAAACAGTTGTTACTCAAATCTTTGCTTCTAGGGGTCCCTGGAACAAACTATTTTGAGATTGTGGTCCGCGGCCAAATACATATCATTTTTGGGGGGGCCGGGGTCCATGACATGAAAAAGTTTGAGAACCCCTGTTCTAAGGCACAGTTGAGTTGACAGCCTGCCCCATAATAACTACGCCGGTGGGCCAGCAGCAACAATGCATGAAGAACAAAACCCATCATTTTCTCACCTAGCAGAAGGATTTTCACCACATTCATCTCCCGCTTGGCGTCTTCATAGAGGTCTCTGTCTATCTTGGTGCTGTTGATCCGCGCCTTCTTGTCCTCCTCCGTTACCTCGGAACCCAGACACAGTCCCATGTTGTCCCATGTCCTCTCTCTCCGTCCGCTTAGAATGCAGGGAATCAGAAGAATCACCCCCCGGTTTGCCAAAGCCTCATGTTCCTATCGGGGCCAATATTTACCAAGTGGGCGTTGTGTGCGAAACTTGGCTCTTTTAGTCTAGTCGGAAGAATGCGGATTAAAATTTAAGTATGTCTAGTCAAAGCGATAAAACATCCTTCAGCCTGTCTGTCGTCCCCCCCCAGCTGCGGTACATCAACATGCAGATTGATGTGAGTTCTGACTTTTCTTGTCCGAAGTTTCTTTCCTACCTGGGACAGACTTCAACTTGGTAAATCAGAGGTGCTGGTCGGTTGGTTGTCAGTGACCGTCCACTAACTCACCTATTGTCGGATTGCTGGTCAGTAAATCGTCCACTCGTGAAAAGACAACACTGTTATGTCACACAGTGCGCCAAAGCGTTTTAAAAAGTGTGCACAGCACCGTCGTCCCACCGTTAGCTTTGGTCCCGTGAAAACCCTCCTCCTCCCTCTGTCTGTTTGTAACAAGACTATTCAATTGTGAAAGTTTGGGACTTCCATGGGAAGTGACGTTCTTCCCACAGACAGAATGTGACACCTGAGTGCACAGCAGTGCTGCTATTCAACTAAAAACACTCTAATACAACCCACGAGGGTTGTAAACTTTGTAAACATACATTATACAATCCAGGAGGTCACGTTTTGCCAGTGCAGCAAAGCGCAGATATAGGCTTCACCGCTTCACCACTGGTTCCCAAACTTTTTAGCTCAAGACCCAAAAGAGAAATTTGATGTCTCCCCAGGACCCAAGCTAGTGAAAGTAGGCTATTCTCACTATTTCTTAAACATTTGTTTTATAATTTATTTCTATTTATATTATTTTTTATTTATTCCTGAAAATATTTTGAAAAATCATTGTATTTGTTATTAATCCCTGAACAAAATAGTAATTAAAAACAAAATGTAGGAAACAAAAAATAAAGGGATATTTTACTCTCGACCCATAAAAATGTGTCCGCGACCCGGTGTTTGGGAAACATTGGGCTACACTCAACCGTTTCTCGCGACGCAGATAATCCATATGATGTGCGTGGGTCGCGGATTAAAGGCCTTTGTGTGAGTAATGAGGTTGAGTCAGTGAATGGGACGGTGGACCGGCAGGGTTTATCTGTGTTCCTGAGTGTCTGAGTCAGTCTGTGGCCTCATTTCACTGACTCAGCGAACCGTAGCTCGCCTGATCCAGCAAAGATCACTATACGCTATTGTGCTAAACTTCAGACCTAGGTTAGACATCCTGAATGCATTTTCCTTACTGTAGCACAATCATGATGTGTGATGAGCGAAAAGAAAAGTCAGGCTATATATATAGGCTACATTTTAAAACAAGCCAAGCCATATAACTTTTTATTCATAATAATAGTCTGACGTATTGCACAAATTAAGATTTACAATGTCTCCATCTGTTGATGCCCATTGCCCAACTTTAACCACACCCACACTCACTCATATCACACTGCAAGATAAAACTTTAATTTAACAGTAGTTAACATTCATTCAGCATCACACTGATAGGCTACTCACACTTGCATCCCCTTCCCCCACTTGCCACTCTTTAACTCTTTATATAGCTGATTAGAGGACAGTAGCTTTTAATTCTCTCAAAACATTAGTCCCATACTGTTCACTTGACATGAGCGTGGTCATCATTCTAGTTGTCAAAGGGACCAGACCTGAAACACTAAGGACATGCAAATGACTGTGTGGTAATATAGAAAACCACAAATACTCTATACCAGCATTGCTTGGGAACCACTGACCTCCAACGTGTCCATAGGAAAATAATCATAGGAAAGACAAGGGGTGCAAGCTGTTGAGAAACTAGAGTAGCGTAGACGTTTTTTTGCTTTCACCCAACCAGAGGTTAAAATTCACAAACCTTGCATAGGTAGACCTGAAGGAATGAGGCACTACTATTATTTACAGCACACACACTCAAAATGTCCATCCTTCAGGCACACACTAACATCCCTGCAGGTACACATTCATTTGGTTGAAATCAAACTGGTTAAAATTGCATCACATATCATTAAACCTAGGAGAGTTTCTTCAACAATGGAGAACAGAGGGAACTAGTGCCCTCTGTGGACATAAATACAATTATTTAATTATTTAGACATGTTAAAATCTTAGATCTTATTAATCATTGCTGAATTACACATCTAGGATTCAATCATAAAAACTAAAGTGGATTAAAAATAACAGTCAAAAAATGTTAAAACATAAATTACACCAAAATAAAAACCATGTGAATAACTTATGGATAATTACAACCTCAACACACATATGGACAGGTAGTGTAGGATTTCACAGAGACAATATTAAAAACTCCATCAACCTAAAAGCAACAAAACACTTCTCGGCAGAGAAGAGAAGGCGTGACACTGTCCAATTACTATTCCTTATTTTGATCCGTTTTGGGCTGGAATTGTCCAAGTGGACGGACTGAAAGAACCAAGCCCATCAGGTAAAAGATCATTCCTCACAAAAGAATCAATACAGGATTCTGACTGAGTCCAGTGAACTTGTTTTAAGCAATATATTGTACACCCACAGTTGTGCCCAGTTTGGGCCCATCCTTTAGGTCCAGTTTAACATAAGGCTGGGTGTACCAGGTTCGGTACATTAGGCGTAGGACGGGTTGGATGAAGGTTCTGGACTCAGTTGACTCTGCATTCTGGATTCCCACTACTGACCGACCAGAGCTACTTCCTCAGTTTGCTCCTCTTCCTCCTTCCTCCTCATGGCCTCGATTACTGCCATCTCCTTAGCCTCTTTCTTCTGGTTCCTCGCCTCAAACTGCAGCCTGGAAGTGGACAAAAAGGACATTAATAAAGACAGAGAAATAAAGACAACTATTTAGCCTGATTTATATTTTGGTGAAAAAGAGATTGAGTCAGTGAGTGAGTCCCTCACCTGTTCGCAATGATCCTCTGGACGATGTCGTCCGTGGTGAGGCCGTTCTCGCTATCTATTGTGCGGAATATCCCCCTCTTCTTGGGTTCCTGAGGGCACAAACACAAAAACTACATCAAACTCAAAGTCATTGTTAATTTCAATTCCTTCATTCTATGTGTGTTTACTGCAGTACATAATGTTTCACTTGAGATGCATACTTAAGGCATTCAAAACCCCTCACCCTTCTACCTTTTGTTAGAGATAAAGTTTGTCTGGCATGAACCTCGCTGGTTGTTGTTGGCTTTAGTGAAGGCATTTTTACAGCTAGCTACTTTGGAAAATATGACCAATTTTTGGCTGAGTATTTTCTGCGTATCTGCAATCTCCCACAGGCAAGAGTACATAAAAGTGTATTTAAACACTGGATTGGGACTGTGCATGTATGGTGCTGATAAGTAACGGCTGCTAGAGTGCACCAGGGTGGCCTCATATAATCTTCAGACACCAAAATAAATTGTTCACTCACATCGTAAGGGTCTGACCCGTCCTTGTCTGGGAACACCTCTGTCTTTCCGTGACAGACCAGGACAACCTGTATAATATACATACAAACATCATTCTTGTCAATTAACCACAGATATAAAATGCAGACAAAGGGGCTGGGTCCATAGAAAAAAAATGTTTGAGCTGCCAAAGCCTTTCTAAGGTAAAGATGCATTGAGAGCGCTCCTCTTCCCAAAGCCGCATTGTGTTTCAGCGCTCTTTGCGTCCAGTATTTGTTAGGTCGAAAGCCCTGGGCGCCTTGAGTTGAAAACCTTTGGAGAGGAGTGCCACTCATCAATATAACTTTTTTCAACTACTATGAGAAGCCCATGTTTACTGTTATTTCAGCTAGGCTATTTGCACTAATAATGCAGATAACTTGACATTCAAGCACAGCAACAGCCAATAGCAGGGCAGAAATTTCAGGGAGGCCACCAGGGCCATGGCCGTCGTTGCCCCTCAAAGAAATGTCACTTTGACCTTAATGCCCCAGCTGACTGTACCACTTCCTTGTCAATATGTTGACAGTAGACACCAGTGTCTCTTTCTTATCATATAGACACCAGTGTCTTTTGTTGATGTTCTGAATTCTTAAACCATCTTTAAACCAACCAGTGACTTTGATTGGTGCAGGGCTGAGCATGGATCAGATTGTAAATACTATTATTTATTTCACTGCAGATAGTCTACATATTACATTTAAAATCATCCTTAACCCTTAAATTCAATTAATTCTTTCAATGGACTAACATCTAACTAACAACATATTTGATGGCCTTCCTGCCCTGGCATTTGGCCTTTGTGCCCTCAAGAAATGGACAACACCAAAGGCCAAGTGGCCCTAAAATGATGAAATTTCAGGCCTGGCTGATAGGATTGAATGTTGTGTCATCAGAGCCAACAAATGCCCTGTGCGTTCAGTTTACTAAGAAGCGTTACAAACGTGATGTCCAAAGTGCTCCTTTTCTCAAAGAAACACGGATAGACATAGCTCCATACAGTTTGTACATACATATGTACATCTATTACACATTCAGAGAGACTGCTGAGGTCCTTCTTGCTCACACTTTGACAATTATACACACAATATGTAAACAATATGTCGCATTTTGTGGTTAAGTGTTAAAAGTGTATATTCTTTTACTGTTCAGATATTCTGACGGTGTCAAATAATGTACACTGTACATTTGACTAAAAATGTACATGTTATTCGCAAATGTACATGAATGATTTATAAAGGACCAACTTTATTACTAAAGAGGCAAATTCCTGTTCGCCCTAAAGGTGGGGTTTCCATACAAGTCCTGTTGGGTTTCTACCTCACCTGCACACATTCTTTCTTTACCTTGTTTATGTTTTTATGTATTTTATTTACATGTGCAAATAAAGAAAAAAAAACTGGGAGCCCAATTGAATAATTGAGGTCTAAGTACGTTTAAAGAAAGAAAGAAAGAAAACCTGAGCACACTTGCACTCATATGATCCTGATATCATTACACTCCAGGATGAGAGTGAAAGCTAGATAAAAGCAACTGACCTTGAAATGATCCAGGAGATCTTTGCCCACTGCATAGGGAGCTCCAATCACCACCTCTGATACATACTGCACAAAGAACATGTGGTGGGGGAATATGGGGCAGAGAGTGACATTTTGACATAAGCACCACATATTGATGACACGCAGCACCTAGTTAAGAGCTGTACTTTAGTTTAGAATTTGATCAATAGAGCAGAGCATTAATGCAGGCAGGTCACAATAGTCGAGCCTTGCATCAGCTGATGCTCAGCTGGTTCCGGCAAGCTGCCTCATCAGTTGAGTCTCAGCTGGTTCCGGCAAGCTGCCTCATCAGTTGACTCCTATCAAGCTTTGCTTGCTGATCCCATGCCATGCCACCAAACATACATTACTAAAAATACTGCTAGAAAATATGCAGTAAAAAAAAAAACTTTACTTTGATGAAAGTGGTACAAACTGAACAATTTCTGTGGCTTTATTCAGATATACTGGGTCTTGGCAAAACATAGCTATAAGGTTATAACAGATTCCGACTGCGTAACATGTGTGGTCTGTGTAATGTGGTCACACATTAGCTCCAACTTTCTCTCTCTCTCTCTCTCTCTCTCTCTCTCTCTCTCTCTCTCTCTCTCTCTCTCTCTCTCTCTCTCTCTCTCTCTCTCTCTCTCTCTCTCTCTCTCTCTCTCTCTCTCTCTCTCTCTCTCTCTCTCTCTCTCTCTCTCTCTCTCTCTCTCTCTCTCTCACACACACACACACACACACACACACACACACACACACACACACACACACACACACACACACACACACGGAACAGAGTATCCTTGTTCTTGCCTGTAGCTGTTCTGATCATTAGTGAATTGGAGCAGAGGCAGCAGAGTTTAGCTTTTGCCGGGGTGAGAACAAAATCAATCAGTGCACGTGTGAGAGTGCCGGTACATGTGTATGTGCATGTGTATATGTGTCTGTCTGTGTAGGTACTAGGTACTCACCCTGCAAGCCAGGACACTTAGTGTTCTTTCATGGACATTCATAATTGGGTAGTTCTTCCCTTTATAGCGATTCACTTCCTGTAGAGAGCAGGGAGAAGGACCACCAGTTTACTTTGGAACTTTGTTCCCAAGCTTTATTATAGATAAAGAAGTTAGATTCTTACACACACATAATAATAATAATAATAATAATAATAATAATAATAATAATACATACAATTTATATAGCGATTTTCTAAATACTCAAAGAATCGACTAGTTAAAAAGGATTAAAACTACTAGACCATACCCGGTCGACGCATCCGTGGGGGGATATGCGCACATGATCTGGCAACCCGGGAGGCGACATTGTTTGACACATAAACGCTAATAAGAAGCTGAGATTTGATGAAATTGAAAAACGGGCTTCACAGTTAAGTTCAGATGGTAATGGTCAATGGCTGTGTGCAAAATCAGAGCAATTGGTCCAGCCACTGAGGAGAACCGGGTAGCTTCACTCACTCACCTACCACTACAGACAGAGGTTACTAGAATTATAGTAGGATAAAAGAAAAGTACAATAAAAAGGAGGGGCAGGGGTTGGGGTTTTATGTAGGGAATGCGATTCTGAAAAGGTGGGTTTTGAGTGTGGTTTTAAACATGGTGAGGGTGGGAGCAGCTCTGATGTGAGCCACATATACAGTATATATTATTTTAGAAGCAGGACCCATGCAGAAAGCACCTAACAAAGGCACCTACAGTATATTGCTGCAATTGTCACTGTAGTACTGTATTATAGTACTTTTTTCTTTAGTACTTTTTATTTGTGCTATTTTCTCGTGTTGCTGTCGAGTCGAAACCTAAGAATTTTACTGTCTTTATACTTTTATACTGTAACATAACAATTAAGTATCTTCAATCTTTTGAGATATGTATGGTCATAATCCATATTTACACTATCTGACTGATGGAGTAACATGAAACTGTGTGTGTGTGTGTGTGTGTGTGTGTGTGTGTGTGTGTGTGTGTGTGTGTGTGTGTGTGTGTGTGTGTGTGTGTGTGTGTGTGTGTGTGTGTGTGTCTCTCTCTCTATCTACGACATAACACAGTCGAACAGTTAGCTGTGGACAAATACTGGTCCATGGACTGGTTAGGTGCTACTTGAATACATAATGATCAAAATTCGGGAACCTGGATGCAACACGAAATGGTTACAATTCATAAAGTCAGTTTAACATTGTATTGTACGGTCAGTTATAGCTGTGCATGTGAACTACCCCTTGAATGTGATGACAATGGGGTTGGGCATGTGTATGAAAAGGCATGGAGCATTGGGGGGAAGTTGTATAATGAATATAGGACTATCATTGTATCATTACTGTGCAACCAGAGTGATCTATGGAGACAAATATTTGAACAGTAAACACATTGAAAAGAAGTGTGGCATGTTCAGTTGTCATCACTAGGACAAACATGATGTTACAATGTTTGAGCCTAAAGACCAATTAATAGTCCAGACTCCAGACACAGCACACACACCCAGATAGACGCTCAATGTTTGTGATAACGCATGACCAGCGTTCATGTACTGGCATGGTGATCATGAAACTGTTTCACATCAACATGCACTGTCGAAGTGAAAAGCTGTGTCAGGTGGTCTGTCTTTAGACTTGGCAAATTTAATGAACTGCATGCTTTCAACTTGTAATTTCTGAAAAATAGGACTAGACATAGCGGTCTTCACCGACTCCACCAATTAGGACAAACTATTTCACAAAATGTTGGTGTGACTGAGGTGGGGCACGTATTCCGTAGTCTTGCAGGACAATAGCTCAGTCTGCGATTATTAATTCACAAAAATGTTGTCGTAAAACACTGATCGGCCTAGTACTTTGCAAGGTTAGCTGTGGACAAATATTGGTCCATGATCTGACTTCATACGTTTCTTCTCACCATCACTGATGCAGCAGCGTGAATTTATTGGTAGTATTCTGCGTGCATGTGTTTTTGTGTGTGTATATGTGTGTGTTTACCTGATCAAAGTGCAGGCCTACGATGACGTAAGGCTTCTCTGCCTGTTTGTAGACTGTCTCTAGGAAATCAACATGGCCAATGTCTGGAAGGAAGCTGAGGTCAAGGCAAACAACAAAAACATGATGTACAGACTCTTAGCAGTGCCCCCTGCCTTGCTCCCACCCATTATAATTCAACCTAACTCCTCCCCCCCCTGTCCTGTATCAGTCCCGTTAGGATACGGAACAGGTCGAAGGCCCCGGCCACATAGATGATGGTGTCTCCAGGCTGGGGTTCCTTTCCAGAGGCAAACTGGATGATCTTCTGGGACGTCTGGAGGAACTGAGACACTCCTGTCCATGGACTGTGCCCTTTAGGACCCTTATACAAACAAAACAACACAAATAACCCTAATCATTTAGGACTGGCATTTCACATGGGCTTCGACAAAAAGAGAAACAGTGCCCCCTTTTGGACAACATAAAACTCAGCAAAAGGCAATATGTTCATGTTTACTTCTGTGCCATCCTGGCTTGTTATACGAAATAGTTCACAAACAAATTGTATTATGTTATCAGGTAACATAATATTCACCTTGCCAAAGTTGTCTGTGTGCTGCTGGTAGTCTGAGTTATCCTGCAAAAATTCAATTAAGGAAAAAGAACCTCAGTTAGAACCTCAATAAGCAAACACACAGTCTCACACACACACACACACACACACACACACACACACACACACACACACACACACACACACACACACACACACACACACACACACACACACACACACACACACACACACACACACACACACACACACACACACACACACACACACACACACACACACACACACACACGAAACACAAGCAACAAACACACAAACACAGACATACAGACTTACAATGTTGCTATGATGGGCTTTGGTCATGAGCAGCATGCGGCCCACCAGGTCAGTGGTAGAGACTCCCTGCGTCCGTTTACACTCCCGGTAACGGCCCTCACGCTTCACCTCCGCATATGTATCCTTGCCGTCCACCGTCAAGGTGATATCATCTGGAACACTTAAACCCGTCAGCTACAGATAGTTTATCACACATACGAGAGATTAGTGTAGCACTTTCTAGTAGTGGCTTTCATAGCGTGGAAATAAGAAACACTTGCCCTGCCCTGTCACTACACAGAAAACAGAACACACAAAGAAGTATTCACCTCCATGCACACAGAAATCACTGTTGTATTTGTCCAAAGTCTCCAGGGTGGTGACATAAGGTGCTCCCTCCACTATCTCATCCACCCACTTGATGGCCCGCACCATCTTATAGCGCTCCGCCTGGGTGAACACTGGAGGACCTTTGTGTTTGGAGATTTCCGCTGAGAGGAGGAGGGGTAAAGGGAGATGACAAAGTACAAGAGGTCAATGAGGAGTTCCAAGTTCAGAGCTCAAGACTATTTGTGGGAAATCTGGCTGAAGCCAGACATGAAACTCAAAAGAAATACTATGAAATACTGAGCAAACATTTTACAATTTAAAATGCATAAATTGACCAAGGATTCATCATGTGTACATATGTTTATTGTTTACACGCATATGTTTTATTACTTTGCGTGGGACTTCTTACCATCTGTATGCACTCCTACTATGAGGTAGTCTCCAAAACCCTTGGCCTGCCTCAACTGGTTAGAGTGGCCATAATGCACCATGTCATAACTAGGGAGAAAGAGAGAGAGACACACTTTAACTACATTGATTTATTTAATTTATGGACAATCAGACAATTAAAAACAGGAATCCAATGGATAACATATTAAAGTGAGAATTATTTCAAACATGGTCCCAAGATGTAAAAAATGAACACCCAATTAAGTCCCACAAAATCCCAAAAGCACTTTTTTTAAAACCAATATCTTTATTTATTTCAGTAGTTGTGAAAATCCCTCTTGTATTTGAAACTAAATGTGTTGTAGTGGAAGGCTATTCACAACGTGGCAGCAATTTAAAAAAGGAACATTATTATTCACTTGCTGAGGCATTTTACAAGAAGAATGCACACTAACTGGTGTTATACTGTAGTTATGCCGAGTATAGACCATTATTATCAGAACTGCAGTCCCTTGAATGTAAATGCAGATAATTTGTAAAAGAGAAACCTTTTACTTGAGATTGGAACTTTTAAATAAGCTTGTTATCAAGTGATCTCCATGTGAAGAAAATACCATGGCCCATACTAAAGCCAAGTTGTTGCCTACCCCTGTATGCAGATTTATTCAAGAAATATTTCACAGAATCTGTGGCATTTCTCAAAAACACAACACCCTGCTTCACAGGAAAAGTATGTTAATTCCTATCGCTGCACTTATGCATACCTTGCATAACTACCAATGGCAGCTGGGAGTTTGCCAGTACACTGTTGAAAGGCACCTCGCCAGTAGTTGAACATTTTTACAGCTGTTGCGAGGTTCTGTATCAGCCACCTCCCAGTCTTGCATGGCATGGTTTAACAGTGTTATAGCCCAGTGTTATGGCCACAACAAATAAAGGAAACGGGAGAGAGTTTAACAAAAAATGTTTGATTTTATTTACAAAAATATGATAACAAAAATGCAAAGCTATGGGAGACAGTGGCCATGTATCTCCCCTTCCCCTGATTACCTCCAAATCCACCCTCCAACCAGCACTGCAACAGAGAAACATAGCCCTAGAAACAACAGTTCTGCATGTCCCTGGAAGGAGCTTGCTCCCATCAGATCAAGCAGCTTTACTAGTGACACTTCCCTGGTGACACTCAGTGTCCAATAGGCAAACCTCTCTCCATCTCTCTCTAATGGCATTAACACGAGCTTCTCCTCAACTTCCTCTTACCCAGCTTGGACAAACTCTTTTCCTAGCTGAAAATTTAGCATCAGCATCTAAGTGCCACATGCATACTAAAGCCTAACCGTTATGTTTAATGTAAGGCCTAACGTTAGTGCTAAATGTTGCTTTTGATTGATTGATTGAACACTTTATTAGACAGAAATGCAAACAGCACGGGTACAGTCATACATTTGAGGTAAAAGGATAGTCCTGGGGACTTGTCTCCATTGTGGTCCTACTATGTATTCAATTCATCAACATAGCATACAAAATAACACCAAAATACAATATCATCAACAAATATAAAACACTAGATGTACAAAGTAGAAAGGGGGGGTGTAGGCCGTGAATGCCATCACCTTTCTATGGGAGAAGTGAGATTTACCTCCCCCTTTGGCCTCCTGAAAGATTTTCAGGCCTGTGTTAAATGTGTTAAAGGACAACTTTTTACAACCACAGTTTATGTTTTAGCTTGTAATTAAAGTAAATAAAAGAGGAGTGTTAATTTATTTCATTTACTGCTTTCTATAGTTTTAGCAATTTTCACAATATTTTTTACAGTGGGCGGGGGCATTCAGGCAGGTGGCTAAATATGTGTTTTTTTAATAATAATTATTATTATTATATAATAATTTTTAATAACCTGGCAATTTCTTTATTATTATTTACAGTAGCTCTTCTAGCCCCCAATAACTCAAATCTGGCCATCAAAGACCACAGGACCTTTTTTATTGTGTAAAAAAGACATTTAGCCACCTGCCTGAATGCCCCTGTCCACTGTAAAAAAGATTGCGGAAATTTACTTTCATTACAAGCTAAAACATAAACCTTGGTTGTAAAAAAACAAAGTTGTCCTTTAAGCAAATGTTGGCCATTAATAATAATAGCTCAGATTTATATAGCGCATTTCTGAGTACCCATAGTCGCTTTACATAAAGAAAAGGAAGGAACCAACTTTAATAAGAAAAAACGAAAACAATAAAGACATAAGTGCTAGATTAAAATCGATAAAATGTTAAGCATGGGTTGGGGGGAGACATCCTAACTAGACCTCAGCTGGGAAAAGCTACCCTGAAGAGGTGGGTTTTGAAGGAGGGGGCATTTTGTTGTGGTTGGGGAGTGCATTCCAGAGGGAGGGGGCAGCCACAGAGAAAACCCTGTCCCCCCTACTTGGCCCTGGAGGACCTCCAAGAGGTTGGCTTCACTGGACCTGAGGGAACGGGAGGGGACATAATGTTGGAGAAGATCGGAGAGGTAGGGGGGATCCAAATTATTGAGTGCCTTGTTAGTGGTAAGCAGGACTTTGTAGTGGATTCTTTGTTTCACTGGGGGCCAGTGTAGGTCGTGGAGGACGGGTGTAATATGGTCTCTGGAGCGGGTACTGGTGAGCAGAGGGGCAGCTTTGTTAGCCAACGGGATGACATCACATGGGATCTGCAGCCCTGTGTGCTGCATATGGGCTTGGGTTTTTGCCAGCCGTGCACTTTCATTAAACAATGTCAGACAGATGAGTCTGCTGTTTCACCTTTCCCTCTTTCCACAGCTGCTACAGCTTCAGACCATGGCCTCCAATTGCTCTGCTATTTTCTCTGAACGTACTTTTCTCTAAATATCTCCTGCCTGCTGTCCTAAAGGGGATGACCTCTCCCTGGTTGTATGTCACTCTGTTGCTGGACAGTGTGTTCTCTGGGTTAGCTATTTATAACCACTCCATAACATGACCCGCTACTACGAGCACATGCATCCAACAGTAGCGTGTGAGGCAATGACAGGGAATAGGAAATTATGTCTGTGGAAAAAGTGTCAGTTTGTTCTTTGCTACCCCTTGTGACCTTAGGGAGATCACGATATTCCTTACCAGAAACATTCAATATTATGGTTGCTAAGCACAATAGACATGCCAATTGGCAGAACTTGCAACGGTTTTGGCGGGCATAGCTGTCTTAAGTTTGTGTACGAAGTGAGTAGGCTACATCTGAGTGAAAGGCTGAGACACTGAAAGAAAAACAGAATGTACGAGAGGTGCCCACAGAGAATAAGAAATCATGCTGCTACTTCCCAGAGTGTGTACAAAAAAACGTTTAAAGCCCCTAACTCTTATCAGACAAGAGTTAAACTTGTACAGAACTTAAATACAACTCAACTTACTAACATTTTTTCTTATTGTGTGAGGAGAACCTCCTTCACATACATAATCAGATATGGGATTAAACAAGACAACACCCACTTTGGGTTGTCATCCATAACCAATTATCACCACCGTATTGGGCCACGTCAAGGCACGTTGTAGGTTGAAAAAAGGCGTGAGTCATCTTGAGGTAAGAGTTTGAGGTAAGACAACATGTGTAATACATTAACCCATGAAGGCCTGAGGCCGATTCTACAAAATGTCTTCTAAATCCTAAAGGTTTTTAAAAACAATTATATAATTTGTATATGTTGCTATATCAGTGGTTCTCAAACCTTTTCATGTCAAGGACCCCAAAAAATGTAATTGGCCACATCTCAAAATATTGTTTGTTCCAGGGACCCCCAGAAGCAAAGATTTGAGTTGCAAATGTTCGCTTTAAAAATATATATATTCAAAGATTTGCACAAATGTTCACTATTTTTGAATAGCCAAAGAAATCTAAAATGCCAGAGATGCGTTCACGGTCTTAATGGGTTAAACAGCAGTGACTGACACTGAAAATAGGTAATTAGGGGTGTGTGTAATATAAGAATAACATTATATAGTAGCTATTCATCTTGAGAGGAGCTTATTGCCAAATATGAACCTAAAGCACACAGATATATCCTATAATTGTACCCTGGTCAATGGTGGAATGATGATGAAAACATTTACTCACTCTCTCCAGGATGCAATGTTAGATTATGTCACATCAGAACATACTGTCTACACCCTACCCAATATTGTATTTGGAGTAGTTCAACCAAAAAAAAATAATCTTATTTTCTATCAATTACACACCCCATGAAGGCTTGAATTGAAGATTTGTTTTGTTTGTCACATTCTTGAGCCAATAATTTGATGACCAGTGGAGTCTCCGACCTACTGACCAGCCACTGGTCATCTAATTATTGGCTCAGGAATGAGACAAAAAAAAAATCTCCCATGGATTCAAAGCTTCACGGGGTGTGTATTGTAATTGATAGAAAATAAGTCATTGTTTTGGGTGAACTACTCCTTTAACTTAGTATGGTCAAACTATGCACAGTAGTCTGTTTTTCAACACACACCCGCCCACTGACCTTATGACCTTAATTGTTTTACTACGTTGTTGTGAAATGAGAGGACATTGATCCTTCGCACAGAAGGGCTGCTGGTCAACCATGTCTCTACAACAACATTCATTTAGGCCTATTTCAACCAAAACGTAATAAAAGGTATTCTATATTAGTTTTGAACAGGTTGTTACAATGTAACTACCATAGGAGGCAACTACAAGTAGTAGGCTAACGTTAGCATGCTAACCAAGTAAACCAACACCGACAACAAATTCACTGGAAAAAGTAAAGTACCCAAGTGTGTGGCTAAAAAGATCAAATAAATACACGTTCCGAAAACAAATAAATGCCTGTATGTGTGTGTGTGTGTGTGTGTGTGTGTGTGTGTGTGTGTGTGAGAGAGAGAGAGAGAGAGCCACACAGTTAACCAGTAATAACCACGTACCAGCCATCACACCACACCCGGACGACGCGCTTCCTTTTCTCGGGGCTGCGGACTGAAGCTCCCGGCTTAGCGCCGTCCTCCCTCCCCGGTCCGTTCGCAGCGTGGTGGCCGTTCTTGATCATTTCGTCGCTTAAAAAGCTATTGTTCGAACCTGGGAAAGTGTCTTCGAATGGTTCAATTTAAAAGTTTCTCCGAGGGGGTATTTCAGAAGGGGGAAAAAAAAAAAGAATAGCGGCTCGTAGCTTCCGAGGACCAGAATGTTGAGCGAGTGACGCTCGCGAAAACCGGCGAATGACGTCACGAACAGACGAGCGCTTGATTCACGGCAAAAAATGGCAGATCTGCAAGCCCACAATGCGTCGCGAACGCGACGCATTGTGGGCTTGCAGATCTGCCATTTTTTTTACCTTGCGCGACACCGTCGCACGACGAAAAGATCTGTCCGAATCCTCCCCTGATGGTTACATAACTCCCTCATGTCAAATAACGTCATAAAATAAATACCTCCTGCAACATCACTACTACAGCTAATATTTAACAATGTAGTTGGTTGTTAAAATGACAGAACGTCAAATGAATAGCTTTTATTCTCTAACAAAAAGGATACATACAGTATATATTTTTTGCAAAGTACAGAGAATTATGCTGCCAGTTCACTCACTTGAGATTTAGCAGCGCTGTTTATCTTCACTCCGCCCCTAATCCACCCTCCATAATCTCAGATCGTGGGAGGTCTGCCGCCCTGATCAATAATACTAATGGATCTTCCTGAGGTCATTCAGTGAGTTTAATAAATCAACTCTACAGCCTAGGTATAATGTCATTTAAAATAATTGTAAAACAAACAAAAAAACAATAAATAAATATTACTAACTCAATGTTTTCATATAATTATATTGTAATAAAAGGAGGTTGAATAAAACAGCAAAGTGTAAGTAACACCTGTATAATAAAAGGTAATGTAAACAAAATAATGACATTCAAAACATTTAGCATACATTAGTATGCAGCAGCACTGCTTTGCCTAACAAAGGCTCAAGGAAGCGAGGGTGATATTATCTAGCCATGGTGTGAAGCGATTTATGGAGCGTTAGTGTATATCACTCTGTCTGCAGTGACTCAATACACTACCACAACAACATTACCATATATTAGACCTATAGTCTAACTAAACCAATATATGATATGGGGCAATTTGGTGGTCAAAAGGTAAAAGTCAAGAGGGTAAAATATTGATGAACACATTGCCATAAATGACATCTTAGCTGTTAATCTTAGAAGGATGAGGTGGATTGCATTGGAAAGCTTGACTTAAGGGCAAGACCACTTTGGTAGAGGTTCGGGTTCTTGTGTAGTTACCTTGCCATGATGTAACTCCAAAGATGGACAAGAAATAAAAAATAATGGCTCGTGATTAGAAATTGTTCTGCATCTCCGCATTGATTTACATTGTATGCTGAAAAAGCTCTCAAAGTCACTCTTGTACAGTACTGTTTTTCATATAATTATATTGTAATAAAAGATCAAACACAGTACTGTTTGATTTTTTAACATATAATATCCTGTTGATTTTGCCATTTTAATTAGGAAGAAAAACCGGACCCGACCTGTGGATCCAGATCTTCAAATAGTAAAATCAACAGGAAGTTAACATTTTTTATAAAAGCAAAGAAACTGTACTGGGTTTGGTGATGCTCTATATTGTCTGAATCAACTTTGTTTGTGTTTGTTTATGTGCTAAAAGAGTGAATTTGAGAGCTGTATCAGTGTACAATGCAAGTCAATGAGGAGCATATTTTGAATTATAGATTTCTAATCACTAGAGCAATTGTTTTTGATTTCTAGTCCACCTTTGGAGTTACATCATGGCCCAACCCAAACCTCTACCAAAGGGGTCTTTTCCTTTAAGCCATGTCACTTCCATGCTGTTTCCAAGATAATGGAAGATAATGATATACATTAAAAAAAGGCATTTTGCGGCTCATCTACGCTCACCTCTACATTGCCCTTGTTTCAGGTAGTAACTGAAGTAAACCAAAGATGCTGGAATTGTAATGTATCTCCTCAAAACTATAGTTGTAGCAAACCTCACTGGACAAGATTCAACAATATTAGACTAAATGTAAACAATCTGAAAAGCACCACAAAAAGTTACAATAGTTACACTGGGCACAACAAATAGAAAACTTTCCATCTCTCTAATATCTACGGTTTAAATAACTCATCTTTGTACCCGGATTCTGGAAATACAAAGGCATTTCATGCCATTCCACAAAAGTCACTTGCTAGTTGAGAAATATTCTTGAAAAAAACAGTGGTATGGTGATCCTTGATCAGTGCCTAAAGTATACAATTTGTACTCGTACGGCTTAATATTGTTATCTTGATCCAGACTTGCAATGAAGCTGGCCTCCAAATCTCTGAATAAACATACTGTATCCAAGTCCAACACGGCTTGCATCACATGATGCATAATTTCTAGGTTGTTCTGCAGTCACTGAACAACACAATATGCTTGACAGCAAACTAGACGAAGGTAAGAGAGCTACTATAAATGTTTTTTCTTCTTCCTTCCTTTGGAATAGCCTCGTCCGAACCAGCCTCCCTGCACTGCGGTGTCCCTAGCCTGACCCTGGTTATCAGGTGGTAAACTGTCTTCTTGCCCAGCAGGGGGAGCTATAACTTTACGAGTATGGCTGTCCTCCTCTTCTGACCTCAACTGAGTAGCCAAGCTGAAGATGGGGTCCTCTGCCCTGATGAGAGACAATGTGGGAGATATGTGAAAGAAATCATGCAGAGGTTTGCCATACTTATGTTTGTGTGTGTGTGTGTGTGTGTGTGTGTGTGTGTGTGTGTGTGTGTGTGTGTGTGTGTGTGTGTGTGTGTGGGGGTGTGTGTGTGTAAAGAGGTTAGGGTTTATAAAGAGTTTATGTCAAAAGGGTCTTACTTGTTATATCCAGGAAGTTTAATGTTAAGGTCCTCCATCAAAAGACGCATAACATCATCACATTTGCCATTAATCTTCAACGTGGCATGGTCATCTTTTGGTGTCCACTGAAACAGAGAAATCATTACATGATCCACCACAGAGTATAGAGTACCAGAGTACAGTTGTTATCTTCTTTAAATTATTTTGCTCTAGCTCACCTGCAGGTTAACAATGTAGAGTTTTGGTCTTTTGCTGGCTGGTCTGTTCATGTGCCATAGGCAAGCATATTTTTTCAACACCTACAGGAGTGATAGACAACAACTTACAGCTGACAACATCCAACTAAGTAGCTATGAATACGATAGCAGAAAAGAAGCAGTAATAAATTGCTTATTCCGTAGGTACTTGATACACTTTTAGCATTCAATGTGTTTTACTATGTTCATACATATATTATGTTTGAAATTGAAACTAGCCCGTGAATAGGACCACAGCTTGATTTATGGAGCCTATACCTTCAGACTGGATCCAAGGCATATGATGACATCTGCCTTCTTGGCTGCCTCTGCAGCTCCCTTCCAGTTGAGAGGCTGCTCCAGTGTTCCACGCTCCCCAAAGTGTACAATGGTGTCCCTGAGCTCACCACTGCAGTGGGCACACCGTCGTCCTGTCCCATGGTGGTGCCGTGATGTCCTCTCCGTCACATCAAACAAACGCACATACTCCCTGGTTGGGGAACAGGATGTACACACCTGGGGGAGCAGGATGTTGTTTACATAACTTACCCACAAAGGCCAGGTCATGTTAACAAGGGGGTTTGAGGTTTTGGAGAAATTAATCTTAACAAAACTAACCCCTGTCAATACAACCAAAGGGCTCAGACTCACATGCGCTTTAGCTGTAGATGCAGCTAAAGCGCATGTGAGTCTGGGCCGTGAGTCTGTTATCTTGTGGACTTCACACACTTCAGCACCCTCCACACGCCGCAACGGGGAACTCCACCCCTTTTCTCCCATATTGGAAGAGAATGGAAAAGCTGCCGCTTCTGAAGCGCATGTGTGTATGAGCCCGGCCACTTACATTTCATGTGTTTCTACCTCACCTCAATAAACATGTTTCCATGGAGCTCAGATAGTGCATGTCTAGGAAGCCCACTCCGTAGATGAAGTCCATCACAGTTTTGAGACACCACATGCTGCACCTTTGACGATGGATAAACACAAATTCAATACAAAATCAATCAATACAAATCAACCTCCTTCCCCTTCATGACAACGACATTCAATCTAGGAAAGCACCCGTGTCATTTTAGATTCAGAAGGCGGATTTAGAAGGTGTTTTCAGAATCGGCCTCAGGTCTAAATGGGATAACTAATCCAAGGATTCCTTACATACCAGTTTCTCTTTATGCAGCATCCTGATGCACATGTGAGTGAGGGTTGGCTCTGCATCACTCAGGTCAGACGCACTGGGAATTGAACAAAAGACAGGGTGACAGTCACTAACACTTATAAAATGCTGTTACCCCATTCCTGTGTGCTCACACCCAACATATGAAATTTGGTGCAATCCTTAGTGGAACAATGCAGTCAACATTACTAGATGACAGAGCATCTCTAACCTGACAGCCCGGCCCTGCCGTAGTTGCGTCCAAACCCCATTCGGGCCCCTGTAGTCCGGGATAGATGCTGCCTGAAATACAATGCATACAATGCATTACTCCAGTCAAACATCAACATGAACATAATGAGACCTAAAGATCTCTAACTTCAGCCTACCGTGCTGATACCAGCTCCAGTGTAAACCACCAGGTGTTGTGCCCGTTTGATTGCCTCAGCCAGCTGGCTAACCTTGTTCCTCAGCTCTACAGTATCATCAAATACCTGCAATATGAATACATGACCAACACATCACATACAGACCCTTGTATTTCATTTCAGTTAATGCCGCTCATTCAACTATTGCATCAATGCATGTCATTCTTCTAGAAGGAGAGAGATCTGCACACATGGATCATAGCGGGGTGGTTGGGGGAAACACAGATTTCCCCCAGATGGTATAGTGTTTTTCAAACTCACATGCTGTAAAATAATAGTAATTTCAAAGGTAGGTGCCATGTCTTACGCAGATTCATCGTTGCCACTCGACAAAGAACGCTACATTAACAAAAATTAAGCTAAGTCGGATTGGAATGTTGTGCTTATATCATGATCTGGACTGATGATGATCCAACTCAATGTTGCATATCTTCCACTATCTTTGAGTAGCCTGGCAAAAGACACTATTACATTTTCTATAGATCTGATCAATTAAACTTACCATAATATCAGAAACCATCAGCCATTAATTCATTAATTATGTTTATAAAGCACGTTTTAGTAAAATCCATGTACAGTTTATAATGCTGCTCCTGTGGTTAACTCTATTGAGGCAGCTACTATATTCACGAAAATGCTATTGACCGGATCGGTAGGTGGCGTTGTTTAACAACGGTTCTCCTTAGTGGAGCTCCCATTTTAATTTATGGCAAAAAAAAGATGATTTTACACAAAAGGCGAGGCAAAAGGCTTCCAAGACCACAAAACCGCCTTTGTTTCGGTGAGTTGCAAAATTACAGTATTATTATTTATTTTCTGCCGTTTGGACACTGATAGACATCGAAAACCTGGCCAATAAGGAAATACATAGTCCCCAACAGAGAGTGAGGGAGAACTCGCTAACGATATGGACTTTTGTTAGGCCTAGACTAGATCCCTACCTCTTCTATCTTTCTCTTGAGGACATTCCGGCGGACATTTCTCTTGCCAAGCTCCTCCACTGTGTCTTGATGCCGAAGCAGCGTCGTGGTATCCTCTTCTGACCTCTCATCTTTTGGTTTCTTCAGGATCCTCGCGATCTGGTCAGATTAAGAACCGTGTTTTAAGTTAACTGTGTTGATATTAAGTAACGACTGTTCATTACTCACATACGGCAACCATCTAGATTTATACAAACCGTGGTGTCTCACAGTCACAACAGTTTAACTTTAGCCAAATAGCCACCTAGCTTAGCCAGTAAGGTGTTGAGTTCACAACAACACAAGTCTAACACGCTCCAAATGACCTGGACTTTCTTTCTCGTCTTACCTGTTTAAATGTCGTCCTCTCCTTTTCTCTTTGTAGGATTTTAGCTTTCTCCAGCGCCTTTCTCTCCGCACGTGAAGATACACCGGTCTCAGTGCATTCTTCCATTCTCCTGTTTTCAGCTACCGTATCCAAATCTGTTCAAAACAAACGCACACTCGCAGCCAACAACAGCGGAAGAACACGGATGTTGAAAATACAGCCGCCCTGCAAACAGCGCGACCTGCTGGTTAGTTAGTGCAGTGGTTCTCAACCTGTGGGTCGGGACCCCCTGGAGGTCCCCGACATGATTTTTTTTTGGGGGGGCGGTGGGGGGGCCTGATGACAGTGAAGTGACAATTTAAGGACTTGAGATCTTTTTAATACCTAAAAAAAAGAAAAGACCACCTGCATTACTGCATCAAAGGTAATCAACAAACTATACTATAAAAACTGGTCAAACATTGGCAAAATTGTCAAATAATATAAGGATGATGGCTTGCAAGATGCCTCGCAACACGAGGAGTTGCAAGCTTGAAAATCTGCTAATTTCACAATTTTATCTGTGGAACCGAGTCAAACTAAATGTAATGCCTCATCTCCTACAATTCCAAGTGCTTGTCAGGGTGGGGGGGGGGGGTCCCCAGTTCAAATATGAGTTCAAATATGATTATTTTGGGGGGGGGGGGGGGGCGGGGGCGCGGCCTGAAAAGGTTGAGATCCACTGAGTTCACATAGTCTGAGCAGTCACCGAGTTAGTGTACCGATATATTTATTAAAGAAACAACCAGGACCCAGGTTTTAACACAAGCATTTATTACAAAACACATACAAATAAATAGAAAAATGTATAAACGGATACAAATGTTATATGTAGTTTGGCGGCTTTGTTATCCCAATATACTGGCATAAATTAGTTAGGTAGCCTAACTTGTGAAAAATATATTTGAAAAAAACACTGCAAATGTAAGAGGTCTAATGGTTGTTAGGACCAATTCTTGTATACAAAATAAAAACTATTTCTAAAAAACTAAATAAAAAGTATTTGGTAGCAACAGGAATGTATTTGGTGTAGACCCCATTCTCTCCTGGACTAACATTTGAAGTGGCTGTCTGGAGCTTTGATTATGGAATGAGTATGAAGCTTGACATTGGAAGGTTGCTGTCCGATATAAAATGCATAGGCGTTCAGTCTTAATCCAGCATTAACTAAGCATCACTTAAGTTACAGGTAACGGATGAATGTTCAGTTGACCTAAAATAATACTTAAAGTGCAAGTGTTTTGCTACCTCAGCATTTTTTCCTTCCAATAACAGTGCATCCAGATGAGACAATCAAGGTCACACCTTTTTGTATAAATCGTTACACATATAAAAAACAAATCAAGTGTTCTTTTGTCCTATCCCTCTGTTACCACAGACATCACCTTATGTCAACACTAGATTTCAAACCTCAAGAAACTCAATGCTACAAGTAATTATATGTTAAGACATATCGGAGAGAAGCTTCATCTGGGTCTACAGGAATAAGGGGTCTTGGGGACCCTCTGAGGGTTTGCTTTGAACTGTCCTCGCATGGATTCTGATGGCCGATCAGACTTGTGTCTGGTCCTATTCACAGCCAGCCTGTGGCTCCCTGTTGCCTTCTTCTGGATCCTGAGGGAGGGAGACAAATGTTAGCTGCTGATAAGGACAATGGGACTCCTGCATGAAGCGATATTGCAACAAATATCCTCTTATTTTTGTTAGTGTCCACCATTTTTTCAATATTTCTTGTTAGTACCCATTGATCCTCCTAGGGTTTTTGTTTTTAAGTCACACTCAATCACAGTGAATTTGACCCGGCACATCGACGATTCTAGTTCAATTCATGTAAAAATCCTCCCAAAAATCATATAATGCAAATGCATGAAAAATACCATTTTCCTATCACATGTTTAGTACAGTAAATAAGCCAAGCAGAACAAGTTTCATAGAGAAAATATTTTTTACAAACCTTTCCTTGATGTTGAAAATTTAAAAGCGGGTCAAAATGACCTGAGGACCCTAGGAGGGTCTGTGCAAGACTTAAAATCTGTATTTGTGCCTTGCAGTCATCTAGTGGTTGCATGCTTTATTGACAGGGGTGCACATAACTTTTTAGGTCTGGTACGCAGAAGAGCACCTGGACATGTGACTTGGTGCGCATGGCGCCCGTCCCGTTTTGTCAACGGGGGGGGGGGTTCAGCCCGGACAGTTTTGTCAACGGGGGGGGGGGGGGGGGGGGGGGGGGGGGTCAGCACGGTATTATTCATTCTCGTCTATTAGTTTGTATTGGCCAGTGCGTTATATATATATAATGTATGTATAATGGATTAATATTCATAAAACCAACAGACAGACTTTTATTTTAAAACATAGCAGATCTACAAGCTCGCAAAGCATCATGGTGCAACACTTTGTGAGCTTGTAGATCGGCTATTTCCACTACTACTTTATGGGACACTGCTCTCTCTCTCTCTCTCTCTCTCTTTAGTTTGATGAACATTGAACTTCATAATAACATCACTCCGTTCGCGACTGCATACAGAACGTGTGTCGGCTCTGATGTTTATTAGACAGCATGGACCTCCGCTCAGGTCCTGGAATCCAGAGCCTTATGTCAAGACTTGGCTGCGAGCACATCGCACGGCAGAAAGCACAAAAACCAAAGTGGCACAGCCTGTCATGTCAGATAACCCCGAGCCACTTTGGCAGTTTTTATAAGACAGGGGTTATTGGCGTCTTTTTGGTTTGTTTTATTTTATTTCCTCGTTTATAATTATTTCCTCCTCAATATTGTTTAAGAATTAATGTGCTATCCATGACATGCTGTCACCAGTTTACCAGTTCACTGTCTGTTATTTAATGATGATCGAATATTGGCTAAATGTTTACAATTTCTTCTGTCCAAACAATGAAAAGCACTTAGAAAAGGCAAGTGAGTCTCTCTTTAATTAAGCATGATGAGCCATGTGTTTTCCACAAAACAATTGAATATCATTGAATATAATGGCACCCTTGTCATACTACTATGTTATTATAGCTTTCAGTTGGCCACCACAGGCACAGACAGTGCGTTTTAGCGCAGCGCGGCCTGGCGCAGCGCGGCGGAGTGGTTGCGTGCGGGGGGTCGGGGGGCTTTCGTGGGAGGGGGGGACGGGTGGATCAGAGCTTAACCCTAAAACCGAAATAAAGTAACAAAAAAAACTCCAATCCGCTCAAGAACCGCGCTCCCCCACTTCCAAAATTAGCACTAGCCTACAACACTGGCCCAGTCTCTTGCCAAACCGGTTATGTTAATGTATGCAGCCTATTCCAAATAAGCCAAGTGAGGAACTCTGCTATCAGGTTCCCCCTCCCCCCTACAGTACCTCTGTAGGCCTATCTCTTCTATCAAAGTATTTGTTCAGATACAAATTCAGAGCGGCCAATTTTGATATTTTTAATGCGCCTACATGAAGTTAGAGGGATGGGCAGAAATGGTGTAGGGTGTAGGCTATTTTCAACTGTTAATGGGTTTTTCTTTCTTCACAAATGAATTCTACTTTGTTGTACAACAGTGTCCCATGAAAGCTCACAAAGTGTTGCATCATGATTTGAATTCCGACTGAAAACGCCACCCTTGCGTCTCCGTGTGTACAACCAAATACGCATCTTTCCTGCACCGATGACGCTTGGGGCTTTTACAGCGCTGCTCCTACACTACCACGCACCGTCAGCAACAAGTGGACATGGAGTAAATGTACTTAGTTACTTTCCGCTTAGTTACTTTCACGTGCATATAAATGAGCCACGCGGTTTTATAAGAATGAAAACAAACGCCTCGCTGTTGGCCATGGATCACATGACGGTCGTCTGTTACGGTCATGGATGAACTCAAAATGTTACTTGAGTTCAATCAAAGTAAAAGTACAAAAGTATTGGCAAATATACTTAAAGTACTGAAATATTTGAAAATAGCTGATCTACAAGCTCACAATGCGTCGCAATGCGTTGTGAGCTTGTAGATCGGCCATTTTCAAATAGACTATGTGAAATAGGGCAAATAATGTATGTTTTATAATGTAATGATTTATATCTGCAAAGTAACTAGTAACTAAAGCGTTCAAATAATGGTAGTGGAGTAAAAGTACAATATTTTCCTCTGAGATGTAGTGGAGTAGAAGTAAAAGTAAAAATAGCAGATCAGCATGCTTATAGCGTGGGATTCGAACCCGGGTCGTAAAATCACGCGACATCAGTTTTAACCGCTACACTAACTAGACTATTTCATTTACAGAGGAAAGAGGTACAATGATACTATACAGAAATTGATGCGAGAAAAAAAAACATATAAGACGTCTGTCTGTCTGTCTCTCTCTCTCTCTCTCTCTCTCCACGGACTTTTGAGACAGACAGACAGACAGACAGACAGACAGACAGACAGACAGACAGACAGACAGAAACCAATGTGTGTCTGAACATTTCTAAAATGACAGAGATGCGTTCCTGACTGCCCGACGCTGAACAGAAAACCCAATTTAAACGCTCTAAGCACACGTAATTATTGCTAGTTATTATTATTATTATTATTATTATTAATATAAGACATCTATCTGTCTGTCTGTCTGTCTGTCTGTCTGTCTGTCTCTCTGTCACAAAAAAAGTGACTCCAAAGCGGCACCTTGTGGTAGTATTTGGAACTTAAATTTACTGCAAAGCGGGTGAGGCAAATGAGTGAAGTGATTCTCTTATGAAAAGCGACAAAGTCAATGGTCACCCACTGTATATACAAAAAGAAAATGGAATTAATTAATCCCAGTCTTGAGACCTTTAGAACAATCAAAGTGCTATGATAAGCATCTACGTATGTAAATTTGAGTGGGGCAGCTTAATTGGGGCTAAAGGGCCGTTCCCACCAAGCACTATAAGTACAGTATAAAGATATAGTTAAAAAAACGACCTAACTTAACTGGATCGCAGAGTTCACACCACAATGATAACCGAGACAATGGTCGAATTATATATTTATCGTTATAGTGCTTTGTGTGAATGGCCCTTCTTTACATCAGTTACAATCGACAGCTTTCATCACTTCCTGCCTAATATACACAGTGTGTACACACATACTAACATGCACATGCACACACATAAGCACTCGAGAGCTAAAAGAAGGGCAAATGAATACTCACATCACTCCCTTCTTCCTCTCCAGGGATTTTTGTGTAGCAGGAGATAAAGAACTCTTTCCCTTGGCACTGACTGTTTCTCCACTCTAAAAACACGCAAATGCACACACAAACATATACACAATAGCATATAATGTTATTATTGGCCACTTTACATGTGCCCAGTCCAGTAGTTTACCACACAAACGACTACAAATACACACAAGTGCACCCATAAACCATGTGCACCCATAAACAAATTAATGCAGTGACATGTTCATATATCAATAGAGGAAATGTAGTACTTCGGCAACACCAGGAACAAGCGAGTGAAAAAACTATTCCATCACCAGTAGCTAAGCCTTCTTTAGTAACCCCAAAATGACATTTGAGGGCAGGATGGCCAGCAAGTCCTGTTAATTCATTATCTCCACCATGCCGGAACAGCCGGGGACAGGGATTGTGTTTCCACCCATCTGCAAGTCAGCTTGTCTGTCTGTAAGTAGCTAATCTCGGGCACCGCTGGACCGTTTGGCGTGCACGTACACTCCCAGTAGGCCTTGGAAGAACACATTCAACGTATCTGTGGTTTTCAGAAACGTACTATGCTAATGTTTTCTCTGGCGACCAGGCTAAAACGGTAACATTACAAGGAGAAGGCGCAAAAACCTAAGTGTTATCTTTGTAAATTGATGATCACAAAAACATAATAAAAGAAAAATAAATAATGACAATTAGACCTATTTGATTCTGCAGGGTAAATTCCTTTTCAGCTTCACACATCTGAGTGCTGCCCACAGAGGGACACGGGAGGGAGAAGTTAGGGGTTAAGTGTCTTGCTCAGGGACACCTCGACATATTGCCGGGTATAGCTATGAATGCTCTAATCTCTGTTTGAAGTTACAATTTCACAAGAGGAATTAGGTTTATAAACAACATTTGAAGATACGGTTTTGCTAGCATAGCTTGACAAGACAACACTCTTGTGACGCAGGGCGTCAGGGGTTGTCCCCGGGTGAATCACCTGGTTTTCAGTGAGTCCAATACAGACACAGCACTTGGCATGAAAAGTAAGATATTGAAAAAAGGGCTACCTGTCGTCGGTGCTCCCTCTCTCTGACCAACTCCCTGTCCCAGCTGATGAGCTGCATCCTCTCCCTGGCAGACAGGCTGAAGAAAATGTCATAGAGCTCGTAACGTGCAGAGCGCAGCTGAAGCGGAACAGGAAAGCAGAGCAAAGGGGGACGCTTAAAATAAATCCTCAGGAAATCAGAGCATCAACTGTGAGAATGGCTAATGGTGGGTATAATTGCTTACTGGCGGTGTAAAAAAGGAGAAGGTGAGGGAGGTTAACAGATGGGTAGAAATATAAGTGTGTTTATGCGAGTGTGTAAGTTTGCGCGTTAAGACCTGCAGTGTGACTCTCTCAAGAAGCAATATGTCTTGTCTGCTAGTCGGTACTCCTCTGCCAGGGGTCTGTGGCTGGAAGGTCAACAGGAACTGCCTAGTGTCCTGTATCACACACACACACACACACACACACACACACACACACACACACACACACACACACACACACACACACACACACACACACACACACACACACACACACACACACACACACACACACACACACACACACACACACACACACACACACACACACACCTTAGCTCTAAGGCCTGAAAAGAGGGAGTGCTGCCATATGCAGACATGACACTGCTGTCTCAGCTCACCTTGATGGTGCGCAGCAGCTGTGCCACTCTCTCAGTTCTCAGAAGCCGACGAGTCAGGAACCCTTTAACTGCTGCCAACACCAGGGGGCGGTAGCAGTCCGGTACAGAACTGGGAGACTGGGGGGTGGGGGGTGGTCGCTGGGATGAGAGCTGTGAGTAATGAGGAACGGGGAAAGAGAGGAGAATACCAATTCCATCAATGACGACCAATTCATTTCCGCCTGGATTTTCAAGGTCTTTTTCAAGTTGTGCATCTTTTTAGTGCCTGGTCGTCAGTCGACTTGTAGCTCATCATTGTAAAAGAATGTAATACGACTGCGGCCGTTCACCTGTTGATCTGAAAAACTGTTACATGACAGAGGTTGGAATAACACAATTTAACTGATAACAAACTGTTAGGCCTAGACATTTTATTAAAAAAATGTTAGAACAACTCAGAGACGTCTAGTTTGAGCTAGGCAGTTCAACTGCCGGTTGGATATCGCTGTCTTTACACATTATCAGTGGAATATTGCTGACACACCCACATCAGGAACATCACATACAAAATGATGGTTTAGGCTCACAATACTTGGGAATCTCAGTACTGACAAGAGAGTTTGCTAGCTCCTGCATGTGAGAAAACTCCACACTGAGTAGCTTTTGGTTGAGTGCACCAGCTCATTTTTGATTGAACACTTGCAAAAAAAAGCTACTGTGGCTATATAGGCTATTGTCTAACAGAGTCTAATAACAGCATGGCCTTCTTTAGCTAGTATCGATAGCAAGATAATAGGTAAATGGTACATTTATACTGCTTTTATTCAAAGCGCTTTACAATGTACATTACATTCACCCATTCAAACACACATTCACACACCAACGGCGGAGGAAGGCATCAACCTGCTCATCGGGAGCAATTAGGGATTCAGCATCTTCAACACTAACCCAGGGGGAGCTGGGGACCGAACCACTGTTTCCAAAGCGGCCGCACTATTTTCTGAGCGACTGCCGAGTAGTTCATAAACAAAGCCTCGCAAATCTTAATGTGTTTCTCAGTTCAACAAATGGTTAACTTCAGTTAACTTTGCTAAACCATTGTATCGTGGAGTGTCCGTTCTCTGCTATAGCATGTAGCTGCGTGAGATGTGATTCTTCCACATTTGTGGATATAAACAGACAGTAAGGTATACATGTTCAATGAGATGGGAGGGTAAATCCTTTTACTCAGGTGACATTAGTAAGTGAACATGGCAAACTGTACCTGGGAAGAGAAGGTGCTGGAGAGGAGGGAGGGCGAGATGGAGACGTCCCCCAGACGGGCGCTGGAGAGAGGGCAGGGGAAGGACACGCTCTGGAGGAGATGGTAACGCACCGCCAACGCCTGAGAGAGAGGAAGAGAGAGAGGGAGGAGGGTTGTGGGGTGATCAGAGAAACGTGGAGAGACACAAGAAAGAGAGATGAGGAAAGGGAGAGAGAGTGAGAGCATGATGGCAAGATCTAGTGAAAAAGAAAAAGAGGAGAGAGAAAGCTAGGGAAGGGCGTAAGGGTGGAGAAATGGAGGAAAAGTGGGTGCATGCGTGTGTGGTACGTGCACACACCCATGGGGATGGGAGACATTGGGAAATATTGAATTGGAAAGGATGGCAAATGAGGCAGGAGGAAGAAATTAATTGAGGGTGGAGAGAGAGACAGAAGGAGGAGAGATGGGGCACAGATGCAAGGGGGATGAGACAAGAGAGGGAGGGAGGAAGAGAGGAAGGGGAGAACGAAGAAAGACAGAAAGTGAGTGAACGCCATGGAGACAAAGACAAGGGGGACCATTAGTGGTGGCGCTTGGAGGGACGAGTTGGCACTTAACCACAGACGCTCATGAATTAAACAAATTATCGTTTGCTTTTCTGTGTCAGTTCCCTCGCTCCACTCATCCCCTCTACCCTTCCAAACAGTCCCTCCTTTTACCCTCGCCACATTGCCCAAGATGGAGCAGGTCAGGCAGCAAAGAAAAATGACAAAGGTCCTATTATTAAACAGCTTATGTTAATTATATTGTTGTTAGAGACGCATAAATTAAACAGAGACTGTAATTAATAGGGCAAGGACACGGCCCAAGAACAAACGCACACAAGCGCCAACACACGTGCGGTACTCACACGGGAAGAAACAAAGATTGGGTGCCAAATGAACAGTGGGTGTCCTTGGGAAAACACACACAGGAACAGACACAAGACCACAATGCCAGCTCGCCTCTCAGAGATGCAATGAAACATTTATGGTAGAATCCCTGAGCTTCTTTACTAGGGAGAGTTTGAAGGTCTGTTGTAATGAGCACATTTCTGTAGTCTTTCCACGGCACAGGTCTCTAAAATTCCACTATAACAGGTAGGGGAATGTGTTTCTGTGAATGTGTTTCTGTGTGTGCGTGTGTGTGTGTGTGTGTGTGTGTGTGTGTGTGCGCATGCGTGCGTGCGTGCGTGCAGGTGGCAGCAGTGCCAGTCTTTTACAAAGGTCTGGCACTTGTGCGTTAGAGGACCATTTGGGGTCAACATAATATCATCAGTTAGCAAGTTCTTAAATGGAGAGGATCATCTTCTCTCTTAAAAGGTCAAGAAGCGTTTTTATTATCATTGATGACCTTGGATGGAGTCCACAACATATAAATATATACATATAAATATACCACATTTACATAATGGGGTATCTGTGTCATGCAAAAAGAGGAACGGAGGCAGAGGGAGTATAGTGTAAATATTAAAGTGCATGTCAAGGTTACACAAGTTATTATGCCAGATTTGCATTTGTTTAAATTTTTAATAGTTAACGTCATTTTGTGAAATTTCACACATTTTTTATTTAGCAAGGTTTTTGTTATTGAGTAATAATTTAACACTATTGTTTTATTAATTTTTTGAGTTGAAGCTTTATTATTTTGATCACCACGGCAACACAGAGTCCATCTCAAGTAAGTAGCTATTGCTGCACGTCTAAAAAAAATACCCACAACCATTGTTAAACTAATTCCTTTTCATTTACATCATTTTACTTCTTTATCATCAAATTGCCTGCATGTGTCATCAGTACATCTCACCTGTAGCAGCTCTTGCTGTTTCCTCTGGTCATCCTGCAGGGTTGTATAGGCCGGTTTGAGCTGCTGCTGCTCGTCCTCTTGACCACTGTGGCCTTTATGCCACCGCACAGATTTTTAAGGCAAAGAAAAATAAATACATGACCCATGAGAAAACAAATTATTGGCAGAAGAAAATTCTCAAGACTGAAATTGACTACGGATGCAATTTAATATTGACAACAAAATGGATTTTGATGAAAACTGGACCTGTGATATGATACTGGTGTTCCTGGACAATTTATTGCTCAGCAGTCAGCAAATAAAATTAAATAACAGTAAATCAAGGCAAAACAAAATGCCGTTTGGATTTGCTATCCATTTGCTGCTTATAATCATAGTCCTACCTTTGAGGGTGCTGGAGTGAAGTCTTAAAACAGATACTGCTCCTCTGCTTCCATCTCTATGTCTGTCCTCACTTCCCTCTGCCGCATGCATGAGGAGCCTCCGTTTGGCCTTGGATAACCCTCCATGACCTCCCCCTCCGCTGTCTGGGGTCAAATTCTTCCCCTGAATATTGTGACCTTTTGATCGTGAGTCAGATCCAGACCCCAGCTGCAACCAAAGCCCGGAGGGTGTGTCCACATCGTATGACCGGTTGAGGGACAAGGAGTGAGATGATTCTTCCCCCTCTACCATCATCTCACCCTTCCTTTCTATTTGCTGGTTGCTGGTGTCCAACAGCACTGAGCCTGTATGTGAAACCTTGATTTCAGAAGGCACCTTTCGGAAAACATCGGGAACATGCATCCTCTGTGCCATCGAGGTGATCAATGGCTGCTGTTTTTTGAAGGTCTCTAACTTTCTAAAACTGATCATGCTAAGGTCGGTAGCTGGCAGTACTCTGTCAGACAACTGGACCCTACAAGGGGCCAGGCCAGATGCAGTTTCTTCTCCTCTACCTATCCCTTTGACTTCCAGTTTCTGTGTAGCTGAGATCTTCATTAGCTTCACCCCGCCCTCATTCAATGCCTCTTGCCATCTTACATTGGGGCTTGATTCAGGCTCCATATCTTTGAGTTTTTGCCACTCACCATCCCTCTCCTCCTGACAGTTTCTGTCATAATCACCTTGTCCAACTCGAACAAATTGGCTTTTGTTAATGTTCTCAATGTCATCAATGTCTTTACCAGAGAAGTGACCCAGAAGATTAATCTGGCAGCCGTTCTCCATGTTCTCTGTAAGCGTGGCCTCCAGATCTGAGATCAGCAGTTTAAGGCTGGAGAGGTTGAACTCGAGCTGATCTATCTGCTGTGCCTGCTCTGAACTCCTCCTGGATGACAACATCCGTTCTATGTCACTTTCCTCTGCTAAATGCACAGTGGAAGTTGGTGGTCCTTCATTGTTTTCCTGTCCCCAAATTACTTTCAGCTCAGTATTATAATTTACATTCTGGTTTGCAGTGGCTGGGGGTTTAGTCTTTGGAAGAGCGGTTTCATTAATCGCTCCTTCAGCTTGGGCTTTACTCTTACAGTGAACTGGACTCATACAGAACTGAAGGATGGGGACAGTCTGAAACTTTCCCACACCATTACCAGTAGATATGCTGCAGGTGTTGCTCTGCTCCCCAGTCAAATAAAATGCCTGCTGGCATGGAGAGTTATTGGCGGCATAGACAGGTTGTTCTGTCCTGGCCTCTGGGGTGCAGTGGAGCTGAGTATTTCCAGAGGCCTCATCTTCCTGGGCTCCACTCAATACATCAGTGTCTTCGACTCCAATCAAGTGCACATTGTCTAATTTAAACGTTGCCTGTACTTCCTGAGACTCTGTTACATAGATTACCTCTGCTTTGCCTTTTGGTGAGGTTTTTAAAGATGGGGAAACACGGGCTTGGTTTCCCTTATTACCCCCCTTATCTCTTATTTTTCTTCCCTCTGTGGCCATTGCTCCTTTGTGGGGGAACTCATCATTCTCCTTATCCGAGAGGCTCTCTCTCTCCTCACCTTTTCTCAAGTGTTGTTGAGATCTCTCCTGGATTTTGGCATTCTTGGCCTGGTTCTTCAGCATCCGCTGACACCGTCGATACTCCTGAGATCTCTTCAGCAGGACCTGGAGGCTCGGATGGCAGGGTCCCTCTGGAGGTTGTGTGTCTGCTTTACTGACCTGGTCATCCTGTGGTTCCATTTCCATTTGTTGAACCTGAGGTTGGTGTGCAGTTGAAGAGCAGTGTGTGACTAATGTCTCTGAAGATTCTGGACTGTCTAACTGACAGCTTTCTTTTACTGAATCTCCATCCTGGTTTTTGTCTTCTTGGGTAAAGAGAGCAATGTCCTTCAACTCTGAACTTCCCATGGGAGTGCTTTTGGACTCTCCTGTTGGAGGACTGCGTACTTCATCGCCATGTGAGGATACAAACTCTGCTGAGTGAGCATGTATGATAGAATCGTGAAAAGGTGACATGCTGCAAACGTCCTCTAGCAAACAATGATCATAAACGGAGGATACCTCAGCACACCTCTCTAATTCTTCTCCATCAATGGGAGGGTGGCTGATTATATCTGGCATGTTGGTCATTATGTTTGAAGTATTGTGAAGAAAAAAGCCATTGGCTACCTCCACACTACTGAACCCGTGGCTCTCTCCCCTTCTCTCAATTCCACCAGAATGGCTGGTAGTACTTCCTGCATTCACATACGTCACATACCCTGAAGAGATTGATTGATGGCTTATATCAATAAGGGGTTCTGCGGCTGGTTGTGATGCCTGATTGCTTTCGTTGTGATCGACAGAACACTCTTCCTGGCAATGCTGATGTGGTGTGAGGTGATGTGTGGAAAAGGCACTACATAAGGATGATTCCACAGGAAGAACATGGACACCACCCATTCCATCACATGTCAGGCCAGATGTTGGCAAGGAGGTCAAACTGTCATTGGTCTCTATGACATCATCACTCTGAGACATTGACATGTTGGTGTTGATGTGGGAATGTGAAGATTCAGATTGTGATGCGATAAGGGCCTCTTCTTCATGAAAGAACTGGTCCAGTGTAGGTGCTTTCCTAAGTGGCAAAGCCTGGAAGGAAACAACAATATTGAGTAATAATTTGTCAACGTGAAAGAGATTTTCCTCTTTTGACAAATGTGTAACTTCATGAAACATAGCAAATTACAAAATAATAATGCTGAAATCAATATCATGTTTTTATGAACAAACATACATTGTGGTAGTGTATTTAATTAAGACAACCAGTTTTTGTATGGGAAACGTTCAGCTCTTCTCTGGTAAAACTGCTGTGCAGTTACGTATGTCTATAAAATAAATGCATGGAATCTCTTTTTAGCCTTGAGGGTAGATGAAAAGTCATGACTGACATTACCTGAACACTGTGTAGAATGTTTTCTACGTAGGACACCCTCGCGTGAGCTCTTGATTTTCTCTGGTCAGTGGTCCGTTGTAATGCCTCTCTAATTCTGTGCACCTCCTCTCTCTGTTGCTCTGACAGCTATTAAGATAACAGATATAAAAGAGTTAGTGGTGAGTTAGAGAGTTTGTTCAGAAACAGTCATTTTCCCCCCCTGGGTGAATAGTACTGAATGATATTAAGATTACTCGTTTGTTGCATGCTTCACACTCTAAAGTCCATTAAGTCCATTAATTATATTCAATTTAGAACCAACTGTGACTGCTGGTGTTCAAGCCTCTATGTTACGAACGCACGTGCACACACGCACGCACACACAGAGGAATAAAGCTTAGCTAATGGTACGAACACTATATGTGGTCGTAAAAATACAGCCATTATGAACTAGAAACCAAACTCGAATTATGAATTAGCTGTCATACCAAAGGTGGAAGGATGGGTTGACCATAGAAGCGGAGAAGAGAAGACCGACTGCAACTTCTCACAGGTCTTCTTGATGGTCTGCTTTCCTCACTTTGTCTCAGTTGTAAGAGATGGTGCTGTACAAAGTCTTCATAATCCTCCATTCTGGCAGGACGACCTGTTTTCACCATGTAGCAAATGCAACACGGTGCTTTAGGGTTTACTGCAGTGGTGTAAAGTAACTAAGTACATTTACTCAAGTACTGTACTCAAGTACAATTTTGAGGTATTGGTACTGTACATGAGTAGGACTATTTCCAATGTCCAATACTTTTACTTCTACTCCACTACATCTCACTCAGAGGCAAATATTGTACTTGACTCCACTACAACTATTTGAAAACTTTAGTTACTAGTTACTTTTGATTACTATTACAAAACATGCATTAACCACTTCAGCCCTATATACATTTCGGACATTTGAAAATAGCCGTTCTACAAGCTCACAATGCGTGGCAATCTATTTTCAAAAGATGTGTATACATTTGAAAACTTGAAATGAGACATTCTATATAATGAGTACTTTTACTTTCGGTACTTTAAGTACATTTTGATGCCAATACTTTTGTACGTTTACTCAAGTAAACTTTGCAGTCCAGACTTTTACTTGTAACAGAGTATTTCTACATTGCAGCATTGATACTTTTACTTACATTAAAAACTAAGCAATTTTTCCACCACTGGTTTATTGTGATGGTTTCACTTGATAGCCAATATAAAACTCTTGTGTTATAGTTGTTATTAGCTAGCCAGCTAGCTACAAGTACAACGAACACAACAACGAACACAAGAGTTTATTGGCTAGCCAGCTAGCTAACAACAACAAGCCACAATAAAGCTAAGTAAGCGCTCATGAAACTACTGCACCGGGGAAACAATATTCGAGAATTAATTAGAGCTGCCTGGTCAACATCCTAGCATAATATGGTCTAATTTAAGAGATTATAACTATTACATTACCAACACAGTACGGCTGCCGCCAATGTTTACAACTGTACCGCCTGGCTTCCTAAAGCAACGAACGAAGTGGCAGTTAGTCAACAATCTGGATTCCATAGCCTGGACGGACGGTCACTCGAGCTGGCATTGGCTAGAGCGCTGTGTGGCGACCATGGAGGATGGCAACCATGGCAACCATATAGCTATGATGGCAACCCCAACTCTTTGCCTTGGTTTAAATAATACTAATAATACTAATAATTGTGTGTGTGTGTGTGTGTGTGTGTGTGTGTGTGTGTGTGTGTGTGTGTGTGTGTGTGTGTGTGTGTGTGTGTGTGTGTGTGTGTGTGTGTGTGTATATATATATATATATATATATATATATATATATATATATATATATATATATATATATATATATATATATATATATATATATATATATATATATATATATATATATATATATATATATATATATATATATATGCCTTTTGTCTGTTTGTTTCGGTCGACCTTTGTTTCCATGACAACCAACAGCAGTACCGTCCCTCTGAGCTATGTGATCTTTATTCCTCAGTAGTGTTTAGGTTTTCGCAAGACATGGCATGGATTTCCAGAGCAGGTTTACCAAAAAGTTCACAAACTTTGGAGCCACAGCCCAGCCAGAAGCGAATGCCAAATTGCTACTGCCATCTACAGATTCAAATGGATGCAAAAATATATACTGTAGTATTCATATAAACAAAGTCTGTCAACTTACTGAAACGAAACAGTGGCTGTGTTATACAGTTATTGTCATGGTGGATATAACATATTTCATGTTCTTCATTTAATCTTCCAATTTCACTTTTCATTTGCCTCTAATAGCTGAACAACAATATCCACTATAATAATAATAATGGTATTATTGTTACAATTATTGTGCTTGTTATTTTACTATTAGGCTATTATCATCATATATATTTTCTCTTCTTCAGAATAACTGAAAAATGCTTAAACACATCTAGATGGTAATTCAAACAGGTCATACTTAAAGGATTTTAATCAGTAGATTACCCTTAAAAATATCAATGGCTGTGAAGTTAGAGGCAAACCTTTTTAGAATGAAATGTCATCAAGTCATACATTGTAAACACCAGTTTCTTCTGAGCAAATTGTGATAGCCAGGTAACAAATGAATAAGCACAGAACAGATCATATAAAAGTCTCCTTGGAATTTAGCCTATGATAATCTTTCATGTCAAAATGCCATACAATTTAAGTGGCATCAATGATGCAGTAACAGATCAAGTTTACTGGTCTTTAATGTTGTTCTTAAGCTTAAAATGTTAATTCATTGGCTCAGCACCTGATTCCCAATGTAAACAACTGCATTCAACATTCAGTTATTTATTGCACTCAGTACAGAGTACAGAACTACAGCTCCATTTTAAAACAGGTTTATTGGTCATATACAAAATAAAGTAAGCTGTTTATCAACAAACATACAGTATATACAATACATCAATAAATTAAAAGATGTGCCAGACTTGGTGATGAAACAGTTAATTGTATGATTACCAACATTGTCATCATCACTTATGTATCTACAAATTGCAAAAAGAAAAAAAAAGTACAATAATTTAGTTGATGATAAATACTTACAAAGACTGTCACATTTTAAGTATTTTTTTCCCCATAGAAAGTACTGTGGTAGAATAATTTATTACACCCCATACAGAAATATTACAAAACACAGAATTTTCTATTACAAGGTCATTTTTGAATATGCCATATCCACACACACTCACTACTTCTCTATAGCTTTACTGACCATTAACTGTATACTTTAGAAAAACAAAAATATGCAACTTTCCATTAGCAACCTAGTCACATGCTCACCATTAGACGCCACATGTGGTTTGGTGGTGGCGGTGGTGGTGGTGGTGGGGGGGGGGGGGGGGGGGGATAACATAAAGAGAAGAGAGTGGATGGAGTTATTATCAAAGGGAAAATAAATTAAAAGAATGAAAAGCAAAGAAATAAGAAAAGAATGAAAAGCAAAGAAATAAGAAAAGAATAAAAAGCTGAATGAAGAATTGTGATAGGACACCTACTGTATATGCTATGGGTAAAATCTTCCATTACAGGGTCAGTGTGTCAGTCTGTCTGTCTGTCTGTCTGTCAGTGTGTGTGTGTGTGTGTGTGTGTGTGTGTGTGTGTGTGTGTGTGTGTGTGTGTGTGTGTGTGTGTGTGTGTGTGTGTGTGTGTGTGTGTGTGTGTGTGTGTGTGTGTGTGTGTGTGTGTGTCTGTGTAAGTGTGCGCGTGTGCATGTGTGCATGTGCGTGTGTGTGCGTGCATACATGCGTGTGTGTGTGTGTAGAAGGGAGAGTTGCGGGAACAGAAAGACAGAGAAGGGAGACAAATAAACAGTGTACAAAAACGATCAAAGGAACTCTCGGTTCATTTACTTTCATTGATCGTCATCAGAGATGGGTGAAAGAATTTGGTGGTGTGATTCACTAGACAGAAAAACAGCTCAATGACTACAGGCTGATTGGCCAAGCATCAAGATAAGGAGTTAATGATTTGCGTTTTCTAGAATAGGCAGACATTTTTGGGGAAGGGCAAAGTAATCGAAAAGTTAACACCATTCCCCATAACGTGGACTTTTGTGTAAAGAGTGTAGATACGATGAGAGGGAAATTACTTAAGATCTATCAGGTATGTCTTAACCACTCCTTCCAGCTACTGTAAATCATTTCTGAACAGCAATGCGGTTTACAAGTTGCCAAAAGGGTTCATGAAAATTAACCTGACTAGCCAGATATAGCCTTTCATATTGAGGGCATGAGTGGGTAATCTCATTCTCTATTACGATAACCTGTGTAGTCATGAGAATACGTACAGACTAACAAATTGGGTCAGTTTGTCCAATACGCATCTCAAAAAGGAAACGCTTTCAAGACTCCATCCACTCCAGATAAACATGAATGCCACTGATGTCAGTTGACCACTTCTGCTAAGAGAAGATAACAAAGACACTTTTGTGATCATTCACCTACTGTGGACAGTGAGAGAAAGCAGGCCTTTGATGGATACAGCACCTACAGTATCACACACTGAATTCTGTCTACAGAATGGAGGAATCAGGGTTGAAACCCACTCCACCACTTGCAGAAATAAACCATGTTAGTACATCTGAGCATGCAAGAGCAAAACCATGGGAGCCTTACGGTTGACCGAGAGTCAAACACGAAAGCTAGATTGCATCCAATCTTCATCCCAATTCAAAATGGAGGATTAAAAAGAAGTACAGTATTATTTAGTCTCTCCATGATTAATCCAACCCTATTTGCAACCCTAGAAACGTAACGGAAGTCCCTCCACATATGCCACATTTAAAGGCAGAGTTAAACTGACATTGGCATTTGATAACCAAAGATAAATAGATAAACACTCTGTATAAAAAGCTACTGACCTCGTCACTTCTCACTGTACCTGCAGTTATAATGATGACGACAACTTCAGACAACATCTATAGAATCACTACTCCTGTATGGAGTACAGGTGTTCTAACGTTGCCCCTTCAGAGGCCCTACACAGTTTGCATAATTAGAGGCGTCCATTTAACAACAGTCACCACACTGACACACATACTGTATATTCACTCACTAGTCATCCTCTCTAGACAACAGGGGGAGGGTAAAAACAAAAACAACGGTCTCAAACTAAGTAATAACATTGGTACAACTGGACGGTGGCACATCATCTTTTGACAAGCACGTCAATGTTTCATGTTTGTGTTATCTTTCCAAAGCCAAGGTTTTTTTCCCCTTTCTTTTTCCCCTAAGATTTTTCATCACCTGACCCCATACCACAGAACTTGCCAGTCAAAAGACGGAACAATAACATAATTACAAAGCAAATGAAAAAAAAAAAACATACAAAAAGCGAAAGGCAAAGCTTGCGTGAGAAACAAGATTATATGGAAAACTCCCATCAGAGCAATTTCACAGACCACCAATCAGAGAAAAGCGTTCTGTGCAGCCAAGATAGAAAAAAAAGAAGAAAGAATATATATATATATATATATATATATATATATATATATATATATATATATATATATATATATATATATAACCGGAACACACAAATATAGTGTGTTTATGTATACTGTATGTGCCCGAGTGGTGCCAATGCATTTCCTCACAGCTAAATGCCAGGTGAGTGTAGAGACTAGAGACAGGAGAAAAGGTTTGTATCAGACATTTTCACTTGATATTTGTAGCTCTCTAGTTTCATGCTTGATTGGACCTGCAAATGGTTATCACTTATCAGTACACAGGCTTGTGGTATATCAACATTTTCCTTACCCCCCACCTCCCATCGTCCCTGCTTTTGTCCCTGCTACCTGGATGAGTTTGATGCTGTTATGAGATACAAATTAAGAAATACCCTACTGTTTTCCATAACTGCACAGCAGTAGGCTGACAAACCACACATTTCTTATCAACAGAAAGTAGCAGCACCAGTCAAATTTGGGAAGCTGAGTACTGTTTGTTTTATCTTTGTAGATTCTATTACAAAGAACCATTCTTTTGAAGTCACACTCGCCTTCAGGTCGCAGAATGCTTTGAGGTGATTGAACTTCATGAATGGTGTGAAGCTCATTCTATGACTGATGAACCAGCCGTTGCTTCTTCTATTTTATAAAAACAGCACAGACAGTTATAAAACTGTTTCATTTTCCAGTCATTTACGGAACAGTACAAAAGCAAATAAATAAAAACAAATACGACCAGCATTAAATATACATAGCAATAGAAAACATACACAGAAGAAACTAAATGTTATCTAAAACACACAGCACAAATATAACTTACTGGAAGAGCAGGGGTGATGCAGCCATAGAGGCCCTATATGTGGGTATTCTTCCACTCAGCTACACAACCCTGCACAACAGTTTACCTGAACTCATAAGATCCTCAGGTGTACAAAGTTATTCATCCCCATCTCTTTAAGTCATACCTGGTCATATCAGAATGAATGCTGCAGTGCAGGAGTGCAATCAAGAGCCAATGCTCTGATCAGAAATATGGATGTCTAATAAATTAAGTTTACAATGCCTTATAAATAATTATTAGTGACTGCAGATTTATAGGTAATTAAACACAAGATCTGTGCCACTACTAGTGTAGTGCTGAATGCTGAGAGGACAGAGCTTTCAATAAATAGATAAAGAGCCGAATTACCCATGGTTTCATCACCTGCTCTGGCCCAAAATCAAACGGGATCAAACATCACATCCATGAAATAGTGAACAATACAGTTACACCTCGTCACATACCAACACGGCACACCACACGCTAGCCCACGGTTACACACACGTGCCTAGTTACTAGAGAAAAACAAAGCTATTGACTTCAATAGTTAAGCCACTTTTGGTACAATTGCAAAATAGAGAGAGATATATCAAACAAATTTTGTTACACCTTTTTTTTCCAAAGGTTTTTCTTTTATAAACAATGCAAAGATAAGTGTGTCTTTATAAAAGTCCAGACCCTACCATACATAGACAAAGATCATTTTGAGTATAACACCACATATTATAAGACTAGATTCATGGTAAAGCTCATGGGTAAATGACATCCATTTGTGTGACTGGGAACTCAGACAAATATTGTCGTTAATATTGAAATGGCTGACATTGTTAGCTGTTTGCAATGTCAGTGGGCAAGCATTTACATAAGTAAGCTCAATGGTTAAAGGCCAGGGGAAAGCCAGTCACTAACCACTTTGATTCCATGTTTTAAAAAAAAAGAAAGTAGATGTAGGCATGGCAACCTACATTTCTGAACCATTAGCCAATCAAATTCACCAGTGAACTAAATCAATAATTCAGATAGCAAGCAGCAAGTTAAGCAACATGAACCCTTTCCAACTGAAAATCAAATTACATTGCCTTGCCACAAAGTAGCTTGTAACAGAAGGAAAAAAAAGCCCTGTTCTTCAAAACATTTTAAGTGCCTAAGTGTCTTCTTCAGTGGTCGATGAATGGAGAAACGGCAAAGTCACATAAATGGGTGTTATTATTATCCTGATAGCTACTGTACATGTACTACACAGCTCTCACAAAAATACACAGCGATGGTTGTTGATTAATTGCTGTCACAACCTGATTCCTGATTGGTCAGTGCATTCCACTAAGCACAGGTCTGTAAGCATAGGTCAACAGACACCTGGGTTGAATCTCAAACATCTCTCCAAAAGTTCTTCTTCTTGTTTTTTCTCAGTACATATAATCATAATAGACCATCACACCATTTCCAGAGTATTTTCACACAAATACAAGTGCAATGCCATGAATTAATATGCTTTCAGATAAAAGTACCATTCTGTGGTGAATGTTTTGAGTAGTATCAATTGCTATTGTTTCCTCTTCCTGCAGAGGTAGAAAGAATTGAATAGTCCGTTGGGTTTGAAACATTATATAGAGAGAAAGATGGGGGGGATGAAGAGTTAAAGGAGACAGACTGTAGAAAAAGACAACTAACTAAATATAGCAATACCAAAACAAACCACACCACAGAATTTCACAGAATTCCTGATACATAACAATTCACACACAGAGAATACACTTTGGACCTCATGTGAATGACAACACAGTACAAAACAGTAGAAATACAGTACAGTTACCACCGTTGAGTAAGATATATTTTTCCTACAGTATTTTTCTCAAAAAAGTTCAGTTGTTCTTGGCTTGGTGGAGCACTATAGTCTATAGGGAAGTTTCTTCCTTCTTCGCAGACAGTGAAATTTGTGGGTCACCTGAAATCTCTCTCCTTTTGGAAACATACAGCATAACTAAAACCAGGGTTCCTACATCTTATTTGTAACTTGAAATCCCAAGACCTTTCCATGACAAATTCAATCAATCAATAACAAATTATCTCCCAGATGAACAAATATATATTGTTTTTCAAAAACTTAGAATGTTTTTCTTATGGGATTTCAAAGTACCGCACCTTGGTTTGGCAAGGACAAACTAACACTTTTGATAATAATAATGTGGTGTGTCAAACATGGAGAGAGAGTTGAATTAGTTCATCATCTACTTACAGATAACTAGATCTACCAGTAGTCGTGGTTGACAATTTTGGCATTGTTTATGTTGTAAAATAAAATAAAATAAATAAAGAATCCAGGCCTAGAAAACATCTAGGAACCCTGTCTATGTGTCCTGTGCTCAATGATCATGCACTGACCATGGGCTGCATCCTAATAGTCCAAGAAGCTTCCTCTACTTCCCTCCTTTCCTATATCTGCACTGAGAGATGACAGGTCTCAGCCAACATGGCTGAGGAGGGGTTGATTAACTTACACCTGTCCAGCTCTTTTGTAGATTAGTGCACATAGAGGAGAGACGATGAAGTAGAAAAAGAGGATTACTTGGAGGCAACTGCATGACACCCCGCCCCCCCCACCACCACCCTCCAATCATCTGCCTCATCTCCTCAAGACCGCGCATCCGTTTTTGACTTCACTATCGTGATGACACTCGTTGCCGTCGCCACTTTCCCCGGTATGAGCGGCCCGATGACCGAGGATGCCACCCCTCCCCCTCCGCCGGCAGCCCGAACCCCGACGCCGACTGCGGGGCTCCGTGCCACAGTCCTGGCGAAGGTCTGCAGGGCCTCGTACTTGGACCTGAGCGCATCCAGCTCCACGCGCATCGAGGCATTCTCATTGGCCAGTTTGTCCACCTCCTGCTGCAGCACCGCCTTCTGCTTCTCCAGCTCCTCCTTCTGGGTGACGCGCTTCACCCGGCAGCTGGCGGCGTAGCCGCGGTTCTTCAGCGTGCGGCGCCGCTGCTTCAGCTGCAAGATCTCCTCCTTGGTGAGCCCCCGCAGGTGCTGGTTGAGCTCCCGCACTGACATGGTCACCAGCTCGTCGTCCGTCAGGCTGGTGCCATTCTCCCCCGGCTCCCGCTTCACCTGGGGTAAGAGGTGAGAGGAGGAGAGAGAGGGATGTAAGGGTTGAAAGAAAAATGGCGGGAAGAGAAGGGCAGGGGAGAGAGAGAGAGAAAGAGAGAGAGAGAGGGATTGGGATAGCAGGAGACACAGGTGAGGGGATTGAGGTGGAGTTCCAACCCTACAACAGTGAAGGCTGTGAGTGGCTTCATCACCACTAAAACATCAGGCAGAATGTTCAGATGGTTCACAGCACTGCAATGAAGCAATCAGATGTTAAGTAACGCAGTGTGCCTCTTACCTTCAAGGCTTTATTCCCCTTGTTAGTGGTCGTCATGCCACGAGAGCCTCGCTCTTCTGAACAGACCTTTGGAGGAGAAACAAACAAGTCAGCCTATTTGACCAGACAGATGTACTGAGCAGGCACGGACAGGAGGTCAAGCAAGTCAAGTTGAAGCTGAAAAGTCCAACTTCATGAACAGAAGATGACATTTTACAACCTTTTAACCCCACATACTCAGTTGAAAATAGTTGAATATTCGCCCCTGAATAGGGATGCTAGGGTTCATGTGGTTAAGTCATCTTTGGTCTCTGTGGGCAGACTGACACCTACCAGGACTGATAGAGACATCATGTTGCATCGAGCAGCACAGTTCCACATAATCATGTTGCAATGTATCCAGTACCCATAAGGCTGAAGGTGAGGCAAACGCACCTTTTATAAGAATGCCCCTGACTTCCTGTTTCCTTGTGGTTAGGGTGACAGACAGTGCCAACTACCTTGATATTCTAGAGCTCTCATTGGTTTGCTCGCAGCCAATAGGAGAGCAGTGAGTCAGAAGGAGAGGAAGTGGTAGAAATAGTGGGAAGGAATCCAGGGGAAAACCAACTGTTAACAGTCATAACGCGCACGCACGCACACACGCATTACTTTATACTATTCTAATCAAATAAAACTAGAGCTGTCATAACCCATATGTAGGCATGCCTGCCACTGAGTAGTAACAAGAGACAAAAAAGACTACGAAATAACATGAATCACAAGTCAACAAAGAAGAGGAGGGGTCAGATAAGTGCAAAAGATGAGATCAGTACTTAGAGCCTACAGCACCACCGATGAGCATCTTCACTGCAAGCTCCTCAATGGGATGCTTTGTGTTGCGTGTTGGTCTCACTGTCATCTCTAAGATCTGTGTGTGTGTGTGTGTGTGTGTGTGTGTGTGTGTGTGTGTGTGTGTGTGTGTGTGTGTGTGTGTGTGTGTGTGTGTGTGTGTGTGTGTGTGTGTGTGTGTGTGTGTGTGTGTTAGATGAAGGACAACTATTGTTGCTGCTGCTGCTGAGCGATCATCATGAGACCAGTCATGATGAATCAGCAGATTCCTGATCTCACTCACCCCTCCCTCCCTCCACTCACATTTCTGCTCTCCTTCATCACTCTTCATCACCCGTTTCTGAACACCCCCTCCCCCCCACACACTTTTTTGTACCCCTCTTAACCCCATATTCCCCTACACTCCCATTTAAACTGTGAGAGACTATTGCCCAGAAATAGCTACAGGACCGTGAAAAGGTTATTCGTCATTCATACTTCGTCGTACCATGTGTTGCCGAAGATGGCAGATCTACAAGCTCACAATGCATCGCAATGAGTTCCTCACCTCTGCTGAACAGGTGCCCAGACCAACCTGTAGGAGTTGCTAGTGCAGCGGCAGATACCCACCCAGATTTCCACCCGAGAACCAATTGTTTTTGTTGGAGCAGCCCAGCCTACAAAACACTAAACTCTAAGCTACAGCCACCCTCGGTAGAGAGGCTGTCTGGTAATCAGGTCACTGGTTCACCTCCCGGCCCGATCTATGTGTCAAAGTGGCCCTGAGCAAGCAACCCCCCCCCCCCCCCCCGCCCCCCATCATAACCATTCATACCTTTATTAGAAGGATAAACCCTTTGAGATGCATCATCTCGTTTTCAAGGGGGTCCTTCAGCTAGGTGAAGCTGAAAACTTAATCATAACAATAATATTGATGATGTTTTACATTCAAGCCAGCATGGTTTACAATAAGCAATCAAGAAGCACATGATTAGTATCACTCAGGGATTTTAGTCAGTGAACTGTCAGGGAAGTGATGCCTTGTTAAGTGACAAAAGGGAATGAGCCTTCTGATGAGGAGGTTGTTCTTTTGCTGAAATATTTACTACTTTCTGTATCTGCTTCTAATTAGCGTGCAAAGTCTCCCCTGTAGTACAACTCTTTCTCTCTCTCTCTGTGTGTGTGTGTGTGTGTGTGTGTGTGTGTGTGTGTGTGTGTGTGTGTGTGTGTGTGTGTGTGTGTGTGTGTGTGTGTGTGTGTGTGTGTGTGTGTGTGTGGTATATCCTGCCACAATTTCTACAGTTATAAATAGCCTTAGATCAAAGACAAATAAAGTACAAGTCAATGGGGAGAGATTCTATAGTGCTCGCGCACGCACGCACGCACACGCACACGCACGCACGCACACGCACACACACACACACACACACGCACACACACACACACACACACACACACACACACACACACACACACACACACACACACACACACACACACACACATCAGCATCCTTTTACTACAAATGTGTGCAAATTAAGTGAAGGATAAGGGAAAAGAATAGTGCTAGGCTATTACTCAGACAGCACGTTTATTACAGTTAGCTACTGTACAACACGGCAGCTCCCTGCCACTGCGCAGCCCCAAACAACATTAAAGTCTCATTTATATTCCATAGTATAATGGTGTGTGTCGCTTACCCACAACTCCACAATAACACATTTTCAAAATAACAACATGCGATGCGACAGACACTTGACTTCAGCTTGCTCACAGACATAACATTCGGGTGGTGGAGTGGTAAAGTACCTGCCCAACACGCGGAGGTTGTGGGTTTGAATCCGCCGTGGTGCATCCGGCTTTGTCGAGCGTCCATACGAACACAATTGGCCCGTGTTCGGGAGAGGGAAGCCGGGCAGGGAGGGTGATAATTGTCATTGCACCTATTCCTACCACTACTTTTCTTTAATGTTAAATTAGTTATACTTGTAATTGTATTCTTGCTCTGTAAAGCACTTTGAGCTGCAATAAAGTTTATTATTACCGGCTGCGGCGGCACCTGTCAGCAGGGAGTGTTGGGGCGGGAGAAGTAGGACGAAGGCTCTACGTCCTTTCGGTGGGGGCTCCTCACTGGCAGGTGAGCCAGTAGGATACAGCAGCAGTAACACACAAATGTGTGTGGGGAGGAATCAATTGGCATAACAACTACATTGGGGAGAAAAGGGTAACAAAAAAAGAAAACATAATATTCTTGAACTAGAAAAAAATTGCAAGAACCTGCCTCCTGGTGGCGCTATAATAGGCCAATATGAAAAGGGTGGCATTTCTTCCTCTGCCTAGTGGAAATGTGCGTGCATAGTTTCACGGCAATCGGACACTGCGTTCATGATTTGAGGCATTTTGTTCAAAACAAACCACTCCTGCAAACTATAGATGCCAATCTTAGCCAATCAGGATGGAATATGAAAAATCGGACAGATCCGTCTTGATCACATGACTATAGAGATAATGTGTACTGATTTGTGTGATGTTTGGGCAAAATCTGTAGGAGTGATATCAAAACGTGTTTTGCAAAAATCGGCCTCCTGGTGGGGCTATGGCACGCACGCACGCACGCACGCACGCACGCACGCACGCACGCACGCACGCACGCACGCACGCACGCACACGCACGCACACACACACACACACACACACACACACACACACACACACACACACACACACAAAACATAATTTTTTTTGAAGAAGAAGAAACTG
>NC_139939.1:35222557-35311220 GCF_963454915.1 Gymnoscopelus microlampas
AATTTGTTATTATCAGTCGCATAATGATTAAAGTTACATAAAAAGTCCTACCTTTGTAACCAATATATTTACCCCCACCCTTCTTTCTTCAGAAGCAGTGACATCATCATACGTTGTGCGTATTAAAATGTAAACCATAGACTGGCCTTGTGCCATGCATTGTAGTCTGGAGAAACCACAGAGAAGCGAGAGTGAGTATACTGATGTGTGGGCTGGTACCAGTCTGTATGCCATGCTAACTGGTGGTCAGTGGCATGGAGATATTCCAGGTGGTGACAGTTTTTAAGGAGGCACAGTTCCTGTGACTCATAGTACAGTAGATAGCATGACTGGCTATGTGACTCATGCACACGCATTCACACGTAGGGCACAAGTTTTGACGATTAATTGTCACTCAAATAATTGCGATTAAAGATTTAATTGTGTGCTTGGCACTGAACACTGGAACATGTGAATACATGTTTAATTGCTGTTTGCCTTTTAGGCTTCTTTAACAAAAATGGCACAACATGACAAATAAATTAAATATACAAAGAAATGATTGACATTTAATAATTGTATACAAAAAGCAGAAATAGCTGATCTACAAGCTTACAATGCGCGTTGTAAGCTTGTAGATCAGCTTTTTCTGCTTTTTTATATATTTGAAAAAGTGTTGACATTTTTCAACATGGAAAAGATTGTGACGATTATGCAAAAATAATTGCAATTATCTCAAATAATTGCTGTTACACGATTATGTAATAATTGTGACAGGCCTATTCATACGAGCACACATCAATTCTGATGAGTGTGTGTGTTTGCATTGTCCCCCTCTTCACTGAACTAATCTTCTAACTTTCAGAAGGGGGACAAGTAACTATAGCACCTTAGTCTCACCATACCAGACAATCAGAGATCTGAAATGCGTAAAATTGATTGTAAAGGGTCGCTCCTCTTCCCACCCAATAGCATTAGTTTTCCGGTTGCATTAGCAGCTGGAAACCAAAGATGGTGGATTTGAATTTGCTGAACTAGAAGGTTTCAAAACGGATCTGTAGAAACCAATGGGTGACGTCACGGTGCCTTCGTCCATCATTTTTGGACTAACCAAAAAAAACAGCATTGGGATTTGATATCCAATCTGTGAGGGGAGAAATATCTCAGCAAACATTATGTCAGTAAGAAATATAGGAGTGGTTACTCAAACAATGTATTTAACACCCACAATCCAAATCTGATCGATCGACTAAAAGGTTTTGAACTCTTGGGCCCTGGGGATTTCTAGATACAATCTTTACAATCTGAGTTACATGTAGGTGTTGTATCATTGAAGCGTAAAGGTATTGGCATTGTTTCAGTAATGGAGCTCAAAGAGTTACAGCTGTGTTTCTCCCTCTATTTTCCAGCGTGCGGGGCACACGTGTGTTGTATATATGTCTCTATCTTTCTATGTGGGGTGCACACAAGTGTAATAGGTGTCACAGTCTCTCTGTATCTCTGTGTGTGTGCGGTTGCAGAAACTGACGCAAGTCATGGGTTGCAGGACCAGAGGAAGCTGCGGGAGGAAATAATGTTTCTAGGACATATGGTTCAACTTTTCAACGTGGTCTATATAAAGAGCTGCATCATGATCCAAGGAATCCAGTGAAACAATTTTGAGTCTACGATCTACTGTAAGCTTCAAGGGTGGGCCAAAACGTAAAGTGGGCTGGCATAGTGCCACCATGAGGCTGATTTGGAAAATGTTCAAGGACTGACTTCCTTCACCTGCTGCCGGCAGGGTGCACCAGACATTTGGCACTGATTGTAGTTCGCTAGATTAGCTTCAGATACAAAGACAGACACACAAGGGTGAAACAATAATCTCCAGCTCTGCCCCAAAATGAGGGCCCACCCTGAAGATTTAAGATTGGTTCTTATATCTAATTGTTTCCACAATGTTTTAACAACAAAAGCTGGGAGATTTCTAGTTGTGTGAAGCCTTTAGAGACTGACTTGTGTGTCTACTGTTCGTGTACAGTAGTAGATACTGTACTACTTTTAAAGAAGAGAGGGAGAGAAATACTACTTCAAGTCACACAGCATTAATGGGAAAATTAAACCAATAAAACTGGGCTACACTTAAAGATGAACACATATTACATGAACTCAATGGAATAGAAACGCAAAAGGTAACAAACTATTGATTACTTAAATAGGTTTGGATTTTAGATGGAGGGAAATGGACGAGACCTGTATGTGTGCACAAAACTGTCATTCATCATTAATGATGCGCAATATGGGATAGGTTTCACAAACAAAAGGTAATATTTGGTGTGTACCATTCCTTGTCTTCACTCTTTGCATTGATCCCTTGTGATTTTCTTAACATGGTTCAGAAATTCATACCACAATTCTCGGATCGTCTCACTGCAGTTAAAAACTGCGGCAAGTTGGCACATAAAGATGATGCAACTGGAAGACAACCCCTGGCGTGGATACTCTGGTTACCGAAGCTTTGCTTATCTATAGCTACAACCCGCTCTTAGTATCCCAACACATCATGTAAAAATAAAGCATTACTATTGGGGCTTATGTATTGAATTGTGTGTCTTTGTGCATGTGCGTACTGCGTGTGTGTGTGTGTGTGTGTGTGTGTGTGTGTGTGTGTGTGTGTGTGTGTGTGTGTGTGTGTGTGTGTGTGTGTGTGTGTGTGTGTGTGTGTGTGTGTGTGTGTGTGTGTGTGTGTGTGTGTGTGTAGATCTCAGATGTGGTAGTGTCCTCTTACATGCGCTGTGCTCTCTACTACACTCAAGCCTTCTCAAAAAGCACAAAAATAAACTTTTGTATGCTGGATTAGTCCTGAGGGGCCAAATATGAGAGCTTGACCTCATGCCTGGTGATCAAAGAGAGGCTATTGATATGGGAAAGAAGCGTGGAGATCATGTTTACCGTGTGAAGTAAAATACCACAAGAAACACAGTAAGACAAAGTTAGCTCCTAAAAGTAATTTGAGCAACTTAGCATAAAACTTCAGTCAATTGCATTATTGACGATGATGCAATACCTTTATGCTGTAATGGGATTTCTTTGTAGGCTATTTTTGTTCATTATCTTGTAAAATAAGGAGCATACGTGGGATCACATGTGTACACAGATACAAAGATGCACACACACATACTATACAAGCAAGCATGTACTGTCTCTCTCTCACACACACACACACACACACACACACACACACACACACACACACACACACACACACACACACACACACACACACACACACACACACACACACACACACACACACACACACACACACACACACACACACAGTTCCCTCTGCGACCGATTGCCATGTCAAAGACACAAGGAAGCAGAAAAACAGTGGAGCACAGCAGTGATTATGCACCAGATCTGCTTACACCATATTTCATCATTACTGTAGAGAAAAAACACTCAACTATTGATCTACCCCACTCCTCTCTCCCTCTCTCTCTGATTTCCACATTTTCCCTCTCTTACTCCTTCACCTGACTTTCCTTTTCATGCTTTTTTTCTGCCCTCCCTTCTGTCAGCCTCACTTCTTCACTCCTTGTGTCACTTTCTCCTGCTCTCTCTCCCTCCAAGCTTTTACATTTATGCAGAGAAATTTGCAAACCCAACAGACTTCACTGAAACACAGCTCCAAGTTGTAAACAAGATAGTGAGCATACACACAGAGGGCACTTAAAGAATCTCTATCACACACAAGCCCACACACTGGGGGGAAAGACAGCACGGCGGAAAAGAAAACGTTAACCGAAAGAACTAATTGATAGCACTTGCATCAGTGTAGCCCTTCCTTCCATTGGTGCAAACGCCTCTCTAAGTTTAATAGCTCCTGTCCGATTCATCATCATCTGACATACCTAGTGGAGCTCTTGCATACTGTTTCATCACATTGTAGGTGCACATAACCACTCATTACTATGCACAAACTAACACACACACACACACACACACACACACACACACACACACACACACACACACACACACACACACACACACACACACACACACACACACACACACACACACACACACACACACACACACACACACATCATGTTTTATTTCATTGATGTTGTAGAAGAGGGTAATGCAACATTTATTGCTCATCGTGACTCTCTAATGAAGAGACTAAATGCATATAAGGGCAGAGGGCAAGCACCAACTGTCTCATATATGGCAACCGCAACATTTTGCAACTGTCTGTCAACTAAGGGAGATTGTAAAATAATTTTCCAATCGCCAGCCACATTCACAGTGCAGCACAACCAACCACACACACACACACACACACACACACACACACACACACACACACACACACACACACACACACACACACACACACACACACACACACACACACACACACACACACACACACACACACACACACACACACACACACACACACACACAATATTAGAGCGCATACATCCTAGGGTTACTCTAGAATAGATCTTAGCATCTTGCAGGTGTGTTCTATAACACTTGCTCTCTCTTCATTCTCTCACGTGTGCGCACAGCCGCACAGCCGCACACACACACACACACACACACACACACACACACACACACACACACACACACACACACACACACACACACACACACACACACACACACACACACACACACACACACACACACACACACACACCAAGGCAAAGAAAGTAGCTGTGGTAAGTAACAAGTGAAAACGCCATCTGTCAAGCGAAAGAGCATTTGCTTTGCCTCAGCATTTTTGGGGGGAATGCCTTGAAGACAAAAGGGTCCTTGTTCTCAATCTCTCCACAAATCCCATCTCTCATTCTTCTCCCTCTTCCTTCATCCCTCGCTCTGCGCCTCGCTGCACCGCCACCATCAGCAAAGTTGCACACATAAGCATTGGTCAGCGTTCAATTACCGTGAACACCAGGGAGGGATGGGGAAGTACTTGACAGAGAAATGCACTTCAAGCACTGATTAAATACTGATACCATGTATAAAAAAAGCTTAGCCCCTAGGTTGTGTGCTGGTGCGGGTGCACACACAGTGTGTGTGTGTGTGTGTGTGTGTGTGTGTGTGTGTGTGTGTGTGTGTGTGTGTGTGTGTGTGTGCATGTGTGCGCGCGTGTGCATGGCACAACATCTGAGAAGTCAATGGGAAAAGTAGCCTATATGGGTGTGCAAGGGAGAAAAAAAGTTGAAAGCGTTTGTGTGTGAAAGAGAGGGAAGTAGAAAAAGAGCACAGAGAGGGGGACAGAGGGAGAGAAAGAAGAGAGAGGCAAAGAGAGGCCACTCTTCTCTCCAATACTGATACAAGTGTTTCATCATTATGGCCCTCTATTACAGTACTTGCCAACTTGCTTACTACATACTTTTGATACACTCAGTAGAGTGCTGACTCCAACTAAAGCTGCTGATATGGAGTCATTAGAGGGTGAAGTTTCTGTTTCTCTTCAGCCCAGATTGCTTCCCTATTACTCTTCACTGTTTAAGATGTGCGGTGTTCATCAAGGTTGCTACTAGCCAAGAGATAATGGCCCTTCAGCAAGATCAATTAAAGGGCATCCCATGCTTACAGACCATACCCTTGTGAGGTTTATGTTTCATTTTGGTACAGCATTCGTTTTTGTTTTTTTGCACACAGTTCATGAACACTGGCCTTTCAACCTTAACTGCCACATATATATTGCTATTGTTACTGTACTGTAAACCCAGACAAATCTGCTGAAAACCTCAACCCTAAACACTAAAAATCTAAAGAAAAAATAAATACATATTTGCAATAGTTTTGTGTAGTGTAGCCTTGTGGGTAGAGCAGTAGGTCATATATATGTTTTAATAAGTCATTTATCCGGCCTTAATGGGAATATCACGTTTCATTTTCGTATAGTGGTGACTAATTAAGTCCAAAAGGAGGTAGACTGCTAATGTAGTAATAGGCTATTCAACTGATCCCTTTATGTTTCGTTACTTTTTTCTTACATAAATGTTTTTGTTTTTAAATTCCATTACAACAACGAAATGTGTATTCACCGAAATAAACAAAGCTCCCCTAAAAAACAATTCCAGCTGTAAAAATAAATATATATACACACGCAGTCACGCACGCACGCACACACACACACACACACACACACACACACACGCACACGCACACGCACACATACGCACACGCATGCACACGCATGCACACGCACACATTAAAATATTGTGTTGCCTACACGCACCTAGGTTACTCTGTCTGTGTGCAATCGTTCAATACAATTCGTTACAGGCAACAGGCCTATTTATTTCAAAGACCAGCCTAATAAACCCATCTCATTCGCTCGCGCCCAGACCTTTGTCCGCCTTCCGCCGGTGCCATAGTGTTGTAGCGAATTTAGTGACCTATCCAATCATGAGACTCCAGCGCGAGAACTCGATCTCAACAAGGGAATTTACTTGATTTGAAATTACATAGCGTTCGAGACAGAGAATGGAGAATCAATTTCACTGTTATCAATAATAGCCATTAGGATATGATACAGGATATCATATCATATGCTACGTGAATGTAATAAATAATTGCCAACCAAACCCCAACCAAGTAGCCTAGTATTTTTGGTGACCTTCCAATCATCCCACGCGCTGCGCATAATAAAGCAAGCGAATAGACAGAAATATGCCAAAACTGCAACAACAAAAAAAACATCCCTGGAATATAATTTAATTCGATAGGCCACCAATTTCAGTGTAACTTCATGTTGCCATGGCTCCCCTCATGCCTCCGCTCTGCTCGCGCAAACGTTCAGATAGGCTACACACAACGTTGTGATGAATCAGCATCTATGGCCTGTCAGTCCAGAGTATACAACAGGATGTATAATAAAACAGGCTGAATTGTTTTTACATTATGCAGTCCATTAATCCAATAGACAATTGAAGGCCTAATAATACCCCATGTGACACAAAGCAAATTGTGTAATTTCATTAAATAATCGCCAACACAGTAGTGCCACAGTTGTACCCTATTAGCTCCTACATGGCAAATATTTGACACTTTGCCAGCTTTAGTTATGCAAACAGGCGAGAATGTCAGGGGGGTCTGTTTATTTTTGTTGCTGTGTTAAGCTAGGGGTTTAATTATGCCACTCACTGCGAGTAGAAGCAGGTGGAGGGAGAGTTTAATACATGAGTCAGTAAATATGGAAACTATATTTTCACCAATTACATGTGCGAACAGCTGACCAGCCACCTTACCTCAGAACGAAGCAACAGATAGAATCAATGTGCCAGTGCTCGGTGTGTCCAGGAGCCTACAGTACAGTCGGGTCAATGATCTTCGCTCCGGTTCCAGCAGTAGCCTATAGGCGAATCGATCTTATTGTACAGCTCCTATAAGTTCATCTCTCTCACGTCTCTCAACAGCTCCCAAGCTGTCTTCAACCTTTCTACTAGCCGTCTATGACACTCAAAACCGGGGGAATCCCCAACCATTTCCATACCTCTACCTACTTGTCCTCCTCAAACTCAATCCCGGTAATTCCGACACATGCCTGTTTTAAACTGGACACTATAGTGCACACAGCGGCCGCCCTCTTTGTCTACGACGGGCTGTGTTCTTATGAAAGCTCCGGTTGGTCGGTCGGTCGGCGTGGTGATAGGCAGCGGCGACCGCTGGAGCGCAAAGCCTGTGTTTGACGGCCCAATGGTGATGATTCAGCAGCGGAGGCTGTAGCCCTTTAAACAGCGCCTCATTGGTATGATGTCGCTCGTTTTGGGCTGTGATCCAGTCAGCATAACATCACAGCAGCACGGCGGCACCACCACCACGCGCACACACACAGACCGGGACGGGACGGGCGACGACAGCGGCGTGGCACTGGCAGGCAGTGGCGTGCCGTGCACAGTCAGCAAAACAATATCTATATTCAGCATCTCATCGAGCAGATCAGCAATGATTTATTTTCGGCTACTACAAGTACTGACTAAAAACCGTACAAACTTACCCGACCAAAAGTGAGATGGTTCCTTCGCCCGCCGCACCGCCAAAAGGTTTTGATTTACGCTGAATGCCGAGCCGGCGTTCAGAGCGACAGTTGGGGAGTATATTTACGTTCACACCTTCTTGCAGATCGCGGATCTATCCACTCCTTCCTCGCTGGTTTTTAGTCTATGGTAGGAAGCGCCAGACGTCAGATGATGTTTGGATCACATGGTTTCATTCATGAAGGATCTACGCAACGAGCATTTAAAGAGATATGCTATATACGAGACACTACACTGTAATAGGTTGTTCATCGCAGGTAACACTCACTAGGCCTTTGTAAAGTGTGAATGTGTGATCAAGGGCTACTACTACCCCCTTGTTAGTTACCCTTATGTCAGAACTGTCCATTTCAGTTAGGTGCCTTCAATATACCATCTGTACACAGTATAAACATTCTACCTATACAATACTAAATCAAGGGAATATTTATTTTATTGTCTTGGGGAACCAGTAGGGGTTTAAAATGTAGCTGTTCCAATGCCAGACACCCTTGGTAAATATGATACTACATAAGCAGAAACTAAATGGTAGCCCTTCAGGTGAATTGCACAATCAGACAATATTACACTTTAGCCCCAAAAAGGAGGCCAGTATTGTATACCCAGTCTCACACTCACTGTGTGATAACCTTAAAACTTCCTCTTTCCGTTGCCATTTGACCAGACATCAGCACTGAGATCACAGTTCTGCACCAGACACACATCACACATTTTCATGCAAAGTGCACCATGGTGCACATGTAGATAACACACAGGCTTGCCCTTTTTTTCAAATTTCATAATTTGAGAGGATTAGTTGATCTGACTCTGCACTGTGTTGCAGTGATAATGGGCGAAGGCCACATAAGGTTGGAGAAATGAAGGCATATAGAAAAGAAAGAGGAGGGGGGGGTCCAGACAGATAACACCTTTAGATCTGTTCAATTGTCATCTTAGTTTCTGGCATTCCTCATGGTTCATACTGTATGCAAACACCCATGTTACTGCAAAGGTCACTGATTCCATTGATTGAATGGAGATGACAGGGAGCATCTGGTCTACCTGTGGATAAACCACTTGCTGGGTTGGCACATACATCCACACTGTCTCTCTCCCTCTCTGTCAGAAAAACACACACACACACACACACACACACACACACACCACGTTGACGATCAGCTGCTACTGAACTGACACCTTACACACAGTGCCCATGGCTAGTACTTGGGGTTGAAAAGATGGATGCTCAAAGCCACCCGGCTGACGACAGTCTAATAATGAGTGGCAAATGGAAGACTCTCTAGGAACGGACTAATCTTACTGGGCAGCAACTGGAGCTAGCAGAGAATAACCCATTAAAATAACTGAATAAAAGAGGGATTACCTAGTCACTTCAGCACTGGGGTAAAAACCATTGCACACACAAATAAACATGCCGAGTGCTTTTGGAGTAGGTCTGCCGAGGTTTAATCAAGGGACACTGGTGTATTAGTTTAACGCAAATAAACTAATCCTACAACGTGAGAAATTGTTCAATTATAATGAGGACATGGCTCCTAACAAACTGGCACACTCTTGCCATCATTTTCCAAGACTATTATGTACTGCTTGCCTGTGTTGCTTGAATAGATGTCTAGGCCTATCTCATTCTACCACAAAGTGGGCCCATATGCCGCTGTTAATCCCCAAAATGTTGCAGCCAGGAGTTAATGTGCAGGCTAAAATATTTATAGTGTACAATTTTAATAGTTTTCAGCCTCAAACTCGCAGATAAACTTTTCTTGCTTTTCTAATTACCATATAATCCAAGATATCTCAGATAGAGGTGCACTTAAGCTCTGCCGACTTTGCCACAAACACATTTCAAAACGACTGACATCCAGCATACCTATACAAACTAATCTCATGTTTCTGAATTAATGGAGTAATAATGTGCAAGAATGTGTGGAGAGGAGTGGAGAACTGGGACGGAGGACTGATCCTGGAGACCAAACCATGACCCCACTCTCTGGTCATATGTCCTGCTGACAGAAACATTCTAAAATTGGACTCGTGTTTCCTCTTAGCCCAACCAATGACGACCCACTTCCAGGCCAATGAGGAATAACATATTTACATGTCTATTTATGGCCTACATGCAGTCCATGTGCGCAACAGAGGAAGTGGGTTCTTTGAAGGACTGAGATTGTGAGGCAGTGACAGGGGGAAACAAGGCAGCTTGGGCACAGGAGTTGGAGGTGTTCAAAGGAGGTGAAACATTACACCATGTAGTCTAGTTCGGTGATGACAAGTGGCCTAAGCTAATGACATTCACAGATAGGCAAGAGTGAAGCTACTCCTATATGAATCGGTTCAGGGTTGGTTTTAAGACACGCTGAGCTCGTTCAGGTTGGTATGTAATGTAGAGAAGGCACACTGATCCTTAACTGGTGCTAATAGCGTCATTTGATTTCAGGGCGCCATCTTCAGGTCTGTCTTTTCAACACTGTGTGTAGATAGCTCTTGCCCAGAGTTAATCTCTGGCCTCTATAGATACACTTCCTCATGAAGTACTACACAATCTGAACAGTGGGGGAAAATATATATGAATGTTGAAATTCAAGTATACTAAATATATATATTCAATCAGTGAAAAAAACAAAACTAGCTTCTTAACTAAACGTTTCATTCTGCAGCACATTTAATATTGACTTATTCTTGACAGGCAGACCACCTCAGAAGTGGATATGCCAAACATACGCAACATGTAACATTATGAACGTAGAAATATAAGCAACTCAATACAAATTACATAATAGGACAGACTGGGCTTTTTGCAGATATAAATATTTTAAATCAAAATAATCTGTGTCAAAATATAGAGATGACTACTTCAATACAAGTGTTTGGTAACGTTTTCTAATAGCACTTTCAAGAAATGACATCACAACCCCTTTTCAAGAGAAAACACGATTACTTGAGTACCTTCATGAGCTCCAAGACCCAAGTAATATCCTGACTAGACGGTCCAGACTAATAAGTGAAGTGACTGACCTGAGGAAACAGCCATTGGCAAAAGTGTAATAAAGCTTGTGTTGACCTTGACATGTGAAACACATGAACAAAAAGGTCAAAGGTGACACGATGTAAATAATGGCAAGAAAAAGTTTGACTGCAGTAAGGCTGACAATTATCAAAAGTATCTAAATTATGTAAGAAGATCAAAACAGAATAAAACATATCAAAATAGTTATTCAGTCTATATTAGTTTCTTCATTATTAAGGGCATAATACTGTTGGCCAAATGAACAATGAAAATTATACTATCAAAACATTTGTGTAATCAAAACAAAGTAAGATATCAGCATAATGTGGCTTCATATTGTTTTTATGAAAAACACCTACCCCTTAAAACTGTAATGGAATCACAGTCACCATCTGGTCCCTGTTCTGCCTCAGAATTCCAAGATGGCTCACTGGGCCATTATCAATAAATAGTTAACACACAGAGCCAAAGACGTCATACCAAACAGGTAGACAGAGGATTCGTACATGCCCTTTTGCTCACTAGTGTGTCTATGGACAGCACGGTCCTACATCACACCCTAAGGATATGAATCTGTGCATTGCACCCTGCGTGTGTGTGTGTGTGTGTGTGTGTGTGTGTGTGTGTGTGTGTGTGTGCGCGCGCGCTGTGAGGAAGGTCCCAGGTTAATTAGAATTTCCAATTACAGTATGTACAAATAAAATCAGCAGTATTTGGCGTAGGGCTCTCAGATGCAATTTCAGCTCACCGTCTGTTCTCTTCATTTTCCAACTGTGTTTGTATGGCCATCTAAAATGTATACATTTTCAAGTTGTTTGTAGTTTCCACAGAGTGGTGTTAAAGTGTGTGCCAGGCTTTCCCTGTTCTTTTTAGTTCTTCTTCTTGACCACAGGGCCGCGGTTGAAGAGGCTGAGGCCTGATCTGCCATTAGCCGTGCCAGAGACAGTGACTCCAGGCTGCTGCAGCACCTTGTCCAATGTGGTCTTCTTAATGGCTGCGGGGGAGATGCGTTCCTGGTCTGCCAGATACTGCAGCTCACTAACAAGTCAATAGAAATAAAAGTGCGAATTGAGGAAGTTAAAATTAGTGTGTTTTGCTTGTTAAGGTAAAAATAAACAGAACTGAAAAATAAAAATCAAATTCTCAGATGAAGTGCCCTCACTGCACCGATGGGTTGCCCCCTTATTTTCACAACCAAATTAAGTTCCATGTGGAAATGCAGCTGCCCCCACACCTTCCGCTCTTACAAAACATGTAGGCAATCTTGGCTCAAAACGTTAACAGGCAATGGCCAAGCAACGATAATCTTCCGACCTCTTATGTGAGGTCGGGGGCCACATCTTGTCTTGTCTCACAAAGTCAATAATTCTTTAAAAGGGAGATGTTTTGTAGGAAAATGACTTTGCCGATAGCGAGACAGTACTTTGGATGCACCTTATAGGACCCTTCCACAAGTTTACAAAGTCAGCTCAAGTGATGTCAAGTTTTGTCTCTTAAGATTCACCTTGACACCCAAGTTCTTTGAAGATATACAGTACGTTTTGAATGTCCAAATCATACAAGTAACATGAATTTCCCATCTCACCGTGTTCTAATACACGAAGCTTCTACGGCATTGATGAGCAGACTACGGAAGCCGCCGCTCTCAAGGGTGTGCAGGGCGTGGATGGTGGCCCCTCCAGGGGAGCACACATTATCCTTCAGCTGGCCTGGGTGCTGATCTGAGTCCAGCAGCATCTTAGCTGCTCCCTTTAAAAAAAATAGGGGGGGGGGGGAGACGAGAGGAGGTTAGTTTAACTGGGTCACATATCTCAAAGGAGTCAGAAATACATCAGAGCCAGTATAACTGACCTAATCTGATACTGTGCCAAGTTTTGTAAGTAGAATCAGCCAGATTCTGTGCCAACTATAAGAGAAGACCTTGGGTCCAAGGGTATTTCATGAAAACACTGAACACTCCTTATCTCATGGATATAAATATATTAAGAATACATTCTCTATTGTACGGCAACAAATAAAAGCTAACAAAAGATACTACAGTAATAACTAGAAAAAGTGCTCCTCGGAGCACAGGTCTCCGCCAGGTCAGGTAGGTTATTGTGGCCTCCTGGTGGCGCTATAATGTCATGGCCAATGTGAAAAGGGTGCCATTTCTTCTTAGGCCTTTCATCGGACACAGCATTCAAGAGGCATTTTGTTCCAAAAAATTGTTTTGCTAAATTAGACCTGCTGGTGGCGCTATACCAGGCCAATGTGAAAAGGGTGGCATTTCTTCCTGGGCATAGTGGGAATGTGCGTGCAAAATTTCATGGAAATTGCACGTTGTGTTCATGATTTGAGGCATTTTGTTAAAAATAGACCTTTCCTGCAAACTTTGGAAGCTAATGTTAGCCAATTAGGATGGAATATGAAATATCAGACACAAAAATACATTATTTATTTTTCCATCAAGCAGTACTCACAGGAAGGTTTTAAATGGACATTTCCAGACCAAATTCCAGCAATTACCACCTGACAAACTAATATATGCAATTATGCATGCAATTAAACTGTTACAGTGCAGACACAAACAGCAAGCCAGCCAGACACGCATACTAACTGACCAGAATGGCCTGAGCTCCAAGTCTCATTGCCAGTCTTCTGGGGAGGCCCATCTTCACTCCTCCATCGGCAAGGGCTTCCAGAGCCGTAAAAGCCTGTCAACATATACCAACAGTACCATCACAATGATTATTTTATAGCCAGTAGAAGTTGTGTGGGTGCTTGAAGATAAATTAATGAGTTGTGTACAGCTGAAAAAGTACAGCTATCTAGGATTTGTCTTCTACTGAAATAATGTTAATGGCTGTTACTAGTTTCCTACATTGTGCTTCCTCTCCACCTTACTTCTCTCTGACCCTTCAACCTCTGCCCAGTTTTGTACTTATATTTATCATTTGACCTATTCTCTCTCTGTATATGTAAAGTAAACGGTGAGGTTCTCACATAAGCCCCCTCTAGGGTTTCCTACCTCAGCGGCACAACAACTGAAATCTTACACTTTCCCTTGGAAAGAATGAACATGTCCTGTATATGTATACAATAAATGTTGTGCAAATAAAAATAAAACATAAAAACCTGTCTACATGGTGGATGAAATAGGCCCCTCCCACTAAATTTGATTGGCAATTATAGGCAAACGGTGTAGAATATCAAAAACCAGTAGACGCTTATTGTTACATTACTCCCAAGATCAAGTGAAACAGCCATTTTTCTGCAACAGTGACAACTTTAGCATTTGTAGCACCCGTTATGGGTTATAAGAATATAATCTCTTTTGGCTCTACGTTGTTTAGAGACCCCTTATGATTCAAATTATGGGTCGATTGGACAATGTTTTTGGCATTCTAAGTAAAATCGGGCCCTCCCACAAATATCAGAGGTCAATTATAGCTAACTGGAATGTAATGAAAAAAAACGGTATGGTAGAGATTTATCATATGACTCTAGAGAGAATGTGTAGCAATTTGGGTGAGTTTTGGACAAATGGTGGAAGAGTAGTAGGAAAGAGTGTGTTTTGCAGAAAATGCAAAACGGTGGAAAATCTAGATAGGCTGATAAGGTTGGGAGATGCGTCACGATCCAAGGAAAGTTTTTGATTGCACGACCTACAGTACAGAGTTAAAGGCCAAAATGTAAAGCAGGCTGGCCCGGTATAGCACCACCATGCATTTTGAAACATTTGCGGTGATGCGTCTTCCTGGGAATGAAATGCTGATGTGTTTGCGAGAGGAGCTGTGCACACAGACACTCCAGACCTCCAGCCTGGCGGAGACAACGCATCCATCCCTCGTTGTCCGATTCTGGGTCTGGCTGCCCACAGGTACCACAATCCCTTTGTTATGGAGATTACCAGGGAATTAGACAGGACAGTGAAGATATAGGCCACCCTATTCCCTCTTTCTGACATACAGTCAGCCACTTACGTAGGCAGGTCCACTGCCGCTCAGTCCAGTGACTGCATCAATGAGATCCTCCTCTACTTCAGTGCAGTAGCCTACACTGGACATCAGCTGCTCCAGTAGCTTGCCATCTTCCACCTAGAAGAAGGGAGACATGCAGTTTAAGACAGGCGAAAAAAATATTGTTTGGTGAAGCCCACCCGCTTTCTGTCAATTATCATTCAAATCCCTGGGTAGCTCATACTGTATTAGCGGTATCACCATTTTAAAAATCCACAATTCCATTTGACTTCCGATTGTAAGGTGACAATTCAAGCATTTTCATTCACCACTGCTGTGCTGCCATATCAAGTCTTGATTTGTAAAGAAAAACTCATTTTTCTCACTTTTACTTACAACAACACTTGAACAACTATCACCTGGTATGTCTCTACCACCACATATCCCATACCAAGAAATTCCTAGCTGAAATCCGTCACCCCATCTCATACCAAGCAATTTGTACCGATAGCCCCCCATACCAAGTTCATCACGCCACAGAATAATGTGTTATTAACCAACCAGACAAATTTCTGGAAAAAAAAAACATATTCCCTCTGCTCTGAACGCTGGAGGCATGTCCACTGAAGCTCACTATGTGCATTTACCATGATGCACTTGGGTGGCAGGAAGTGTATTTATATCATTATATGAATATGGGAATACGTAGGGATTTATGTTGTGGGACTTTGTGTACTGTCTCATTGACTTGACTGGGATATTGTTTTTGTTTTTTTGACTTGGTCAACAGCAATGACCTTCCCAATGGAATGCGATTGGTTAACCAATTGTAACATTTCCCACCTGTAGATACACACCCGGATTAAAAGTCTAAAAGCAGGTGCGCAAGTGAAACAAAAGATGACCTGCATTGTATTTTATTTGATTGGGCGGTGCAACCGCCCCTATATGTGAGGTTTGGAATTTGCACCCCCCCCCCCCCACCAGAGTACCCCCCTAACCCTGTACCGTGATTGGCCACCATGACTCTATTCAGGACTGTGATTGGCTAGAAGCACATGACACATGTGCATAGCCCCATAAATACGCACGCACAAAAAACACACTCAAGTTTTTTTTTAAAGTGAATCACTTCCATCACTGTGATCACACCCTTAGCCCAGTATTGTGATTAGCTAGCAAGACACCGCCCACTTCACACTGGGTGTGATTTTTTAAATCTAAAGCAACGTTTCGGTCACACACAACCTTGCTCTCTTTCAAATCATTCATCATTACCCCAATTCCAGCATCTATCCCTCCCTCCTCACCTCTGCATGTGTTCCTGTGGCATAGACAGTAGCTCCCTCTCTCACCACCACTGGAGTATTAGTCATACACCTCATCACCTTAGGAGCCGGACGGTAGTGGAGCAGCTTCTGTGAGATGACAACAGGGTAGATACACAGGACAGAATGAGAACCGAGAGATGGGGCCTAATCAGAACCCTGCCACACAGTGCAGTCTCTTGGAAGCATGCCAATACAATTTTAATTGAATTGAACTTGAGATATCGAGAGGGAGAAAGGGAGAGAGAAAAAAAAAAACATGTCGATAGGGATGCCTGAAAAGGAGACAGGAAGGGCTGTTGGGTGGCTCAGTCTCTAACAACAGATAGGCTAATTATGCAAATTGCTAAAGAAGTTTGAGCAATTGTGGAAATGGTGACTTAACAAAAGCATGAACAAAAGACAAACAAAGAACAACAGAGGCCTGCGGGCAGAGTCATCAAGTGTTTTTTTTTCATTTCTCGGTCACCAGACTTGTGAAATTTCAGCAGTGTAAGTGAGGGAGTCAGAAAGAGAGAGAGAGAGAGAGGGGGGAGGGGGTTGCAGACAGCGGTAGAGAGAAATATGGATAAAGAGAGTAAGCCAGAAAACAGCTGAAAAAAACGGGCACACCGCCAGTGAAGACGAGAGTAGTAGAGACAGGAAACGGTCAAAGCTGACCTTCTCTATGGAGCTGATGGTGACTCCTGCAGCACAGGACACTATGAGGTGACGGTCCTCAATGTCAGGTCCAATTTCATCCAGGACAAAGGGGATGATGTGGGGCTTCACAGCTAGGAACAACACGTCACTCTTACTGACTGCCTCCTTGTTACTCGTGGTCAGGTTCACTCCCATTTTCTACACATGTTGACAGAAAAGAGTGGCATAGAATCAGCAGCAGACACTATTTGGGAAATTCAGTTCTGTCATGGCTGATCACATCAAGCCACAGCAACATCATTCATAATGTACTGATTGATGACAGGTTCTCACGTGTGCTCAGATGTAGTCTCGCGTTACCAGACTGTTGCCTCCCACAATTTTCAAATGTTTCCGGTCATACAGTCTGGGACTCGGAAGCTCTGATCATGATTAGAATATAAACCGGATGTGAAGCTTCCTCCCCACTTCCGTTTCGTCTTTACAGTCGCGCAAATGTATCCTAATATAAATACAAATCATCTAAGTATATTTAGCTTGCTGCTTAGCAGAAATGGAAATTAAAAAAGAAAATGTAAAGATATTTTAAAATATATTTTCGAGAACGGAAGTGCCAGTTTCCTCAATCGGATTTCGGGAGTTGTAGTTCCAGACTCTATAGCATTCAGAGATTGTGGAATAGTTGTCTGGCTACGCGAGACTAGCTCAGATGAGACACACCAAGAAGAAAAACACAGAGATGCAGTTTATTCGCCTCATATGTACGACATGGAATTTAGAATGATAGAGATATCTATATCTATATATATATATATATATATATATATTATACATATACACACACACACACATCTCAGAAGCCGCGCTAGGATTTTTAACTCCCGTCATCGTGTCCGGAATGATTACAGTTTGCATAAAGATTCATTATCTACATTAGGCTTCAATCGCACAGATTGTGAATAACTTGATGGACAAGCTCATACTTGTACACACACACTTCCATGCTTTACATTCTCAGACACCGCAAGTCAGACTTCTGCATTTTCTGGATAAACTTCTCACCCTTAATCCAGCTACAGTAGGCAGGTCTGTGTCTGGGGAGCTGGCTGTGATCCTGTTCGTAGCTATGACCCCTGGAGTGAGGTGAAGTGAGAGGAGAGGAAAAAAAGAAAAGAAAAAAAAGGTTAATGACAGTCAAGACCTGGATATAGATGAAGGAATACTGCTCACAAAAGTCACAAAGTGTGTGTGTGTGTGTGTGTGTGTGTATTCTGTACACCGGATAGGAAGACATTGTTTTATGTTTATTAGTAGACCCCTTAACAGACAACGTCACACTGATAAGAACCAGTATGCGGGCAAACCAGTATGCACGCAATGAAACCCATTCTGTCAGGTCTCGCTAGGACGCGCCTCACTAGCCAACACACAAGAGGAGGTTGGGGTGCGCACCCCAAAACAACAGGTCGAGAATGATTGCATGAAACAATCACCTGTGCATCTAGTCTCAATGTTGGTAAACAAATAATTGGTCTATGGCATCATGAGCTAACGTTGGGTGCTAAATCCAATGAAATGTTGGGTGGTGTTGTGAGTAAGTATTTTTAATTGATTGAATACTTTATTAGTCAGAAATGTAAACTAAGTAAATGTCTAACAGCACGAGGTACAGTCAGACATTTAGGCTAAAACGATAACAAAAAAGTCCTGGGGATGGTATTCAATTCATCAACATAGCATACAAATAACACAATAGTACACATCTATTGTTCCTGAGTCTTTATTGTGACGTGTCTTTGTCTTATGTGTTGTCGTGCTGGTGGTATGTCTTCTTCATTTTTGTCTAATGAAAAGTATTGAAACAGAAGTGTTGGGTGGATTTCTCCAGCAGGGTGTTATCACGACTCACCTGCAGCAGTGAACCCTTTCACCAGTGCGTGAGCCAGCTGGCCCGCTCCGATGAAACCCACGCTCATCTTGTTGGGATTTGTCCTACAATCAATGCATATTCAAAAAGACGATGTCAATGTCATTAATACATTTTAAAGGGTCTACCTAATTCTCTCTCTCTCCCTCTCTCTCCCTCCCTCTCCCTCTCTCAAAAACAAACATGATTTTGCTTTCCATGTAGCTCTTTATTAAGAGAATATCAATACTACTCTAACCTAAGTATGATTGCAGCAAATTTAACAGCGAGTGACTTAGTGATGCTAGCAGTTTGCTAGCTAATGTTGACCACCACCAACCCCGGCAGACATGCTAACCTAGCTTGACTTCAGCACAGCACATTTATTGAATTAAGAGTGTAAATCATGTAAGGTCATGATGATGATGATGATAGTAAGAGAGTTACCTGCTCTCAGATGTTCCACTTCCAACTTGATCGCCTTGGTGTAGTTACCGCTGTTCTCCGGTCTATAAATGCAACAAACCACCACTTTCTGTGTCAACGTGGCTTCCTCCTTCACTCCATCCACGTTTCCCAGTGTGATGGAAGGTAGTTTAGCCAATCACCAAAGATACAGTGCTTGCTCATGGCCAATAGCAAGTCACTCTTCTAACGTTGGGCGGGGTTTTGCAGTCCACCACTCCCCCCTTTGGTAACACATCGAGGTTGCATCAGTAATAACAGCAAGTCCTTTCTGGGAGAAATGTAGGTCAAGAGTAGCCTATGACCATGAACGTTATAAAGTGGGTTATGTTTATTTAAGCTCACGCAACTCCTATTCAAACAAATTGTCAGCTTTGCCAAAGAGTGTTTTGTTTTGTGTGTCCATCTGCCATAGTAGAGTGTGTTCAACACACAGTCTCCCACCCACAGCCTGGGCCTTATGCATATAATACAGTGTATGTAAACACACTATATGTTACAAGTCTCCGCCAGGCCTCGTTGCTTACCCAAAACAGTCTAACCAAAAAAATTGTTTAGCTAAAATCTGTCTCATGGTGGCGCTATAATAACTGGCTAATTTCTTTCCTGCCGATCGGGCCATCTGTGCTTGTAGCATGTCACACAAAATGGGCCCCTCCAGCAAACTTTGAAAGCCAATCATAGTCAATCGCATTAGAATCTGAAAAATCTGTAGGAGTATTCGCAAATGGGAGTGGCTTATATTGGGGAGTTCCGTGATGAAGGAATCAAGGGGGAAAATAATGTAATAATAATCCTATGGTTCAAGAGTTATAGGCCAAAACGTGAATCGGCCTATCATAGCGCCACCATGATGAGGCCAATGTGGAAAATGTAGGGTGACATTTCTTCCTTGACCTGGTGGGAATGTGGTTGCAAATCAAAATGGGCCACTCCTGTAAACGTTGGAATATGAAAAATCTGACAGATCCGTCTTGATCACATTACTATAGAGGTAATATGTACAGATTGGTGCGACATTTGGACAAAATCTGTAGGGAGAGAGACTAACCACCACAGTGCCAGCACAGTGCCACTCGACTGGTTTGGTCATTTTGGCATTCTACTGGTGGCTTGTAAAATATTTCCATCAATTTGCTTGTGGTTTCATTAGTCACAGTAGCCTACATGGTGTCTGTACAATTAATGCATCTGAGAAGTATTGCAATACAGCTGTTTGAGGTAGGTGTTCTGTTATTTAGTTGTAGTTATGTAGTGTCACAAAGTCAGTGGCTATCCTTGTGCCTGCACCCTGCCCTAGGCTATTACTATTGCAAAACATTAGAGGTGTAACGAAATAGTAACTGCATCGAAAAATCGTTTCGAATTTTCTACTATATCGATATTCAAACAGCAAAATATCGTATCGTTTGACTTTGTATCGTATCGAATCGTTTTGCAATGCAAATAATCAATTTTATCAATACTAAGTACTTTTAAGAAGAAAAAAGAGAAAGAGGGGTTTATATCCAGTATCCAGGTATTTATTTTTCACACAGAATTTTTGGGTAAATAAATAGTTACTATATCAATTTTAAATCATTAAATCGAATCGTATCGTTCTAAATTAACCTGTCCTGTATCGTTCATGTATCGTATCGACTAAATCACTGAATCAAAACTTATCGTATCATTCTAAATGAACCTGTATCGTTCATGTATCGTATCGACAACCAAGTATCGTGATACGTATCGAATCGCTGTTAAAACGTATCGTTACACCCCTACAAAACATACATCACTTACTTGCAGCACAGAGAAATAGAAAGCTCTTCCAACTCAATGACGAGTGCCCATCTCAATATTGATGAACTTCAATGCAAATACAGCAATTTGAATATCAAATCTATAAAACATTTGAAGGGACCAAAGGTGGACAGGGACCCTGTATTTGAATGATGTTATTCAAAAAGCTCTGTGTAGTCTAATGTTTTTTGTTCTCCCATTTGATTTGACAGAATCTAAATAAATTAGACTAGGATAGAGAGTACACTAATGAGGCATAGAAAATGAACACAACTTGGCTCCCTATTTTATCCCTGGGTAGTTCTCTAATGCATGCTGTTGAAATTTGTCAGGAACTAGGCCTATACTGCCTGTCAGTTTGATGGTAAGATGTGCCCTGTGAACATTCTAATGGACTTAACCACCTTCCCTCCCTATCTGTCTGTCTGTACTGCCCACACCCCGCCCCCATGCTATGCCATGCCATGCTAAAATTACACTCCATTAGAAACCACATTCCATTTATTTCCTCTGTTGGCCAGGAATGCCTACTGAGGGATTGCAAAGACCAGTGTCTATATATACAGCAGAATGTATGGCCTGGGGTTGCGTTCCAAAAGCACCAGCTGTTATACTGCACTTTTTCTGTCAGCTGGGAGAATGACAAAGTGACATGATTTAAGCCTCCATAGTTTTGAACCATTGAACCATTTGAAACAGCCCAGACAGTTCTATTGACTTCTGCATTTTCTTTTTCTTTTTTCATTTGATGAATATCAATGGAAAGGGGCAGTCATAGCTGATAGCTGTCAGATGTTCTCCTCCAATATGTTAGGGAAAATAGAGATGTACTGGAGTGAAAGTATAATTACAAGTGAAACTTGCTCTGTCAAATTTGCACTTGAGGTACTGGAGTACTTGCTTTAAAAAAAAAACAAATGCACTGTTGTATTGAAATTTTGACATTTTCCAAAATAATTCAAAGATTTTCCAGAAATGCTAAAATATAGTGAATATAGCAGATCTACAAGCTCACAACGTGTTGCGTCGCAACATAATATTTGTCTTTGAAATGTAATGGAGTGAAAGTCCCTCCAAAAATACAAATTCTCAAGTAAAGTACAGGGCATGGTACACAAGTACATGTGTGTTGTTACTGTCCACTACTGGTCAAATACAGTCCTCCAATATGATAGAGAATGTATGTTAGAGAAAATAGAGATAGAACAACAGCACAGTGAGCAGAGGGGACCCATACTGTCTCCTCTTGTTCAGGTGACATTCAGAGAATGCTCCATTGATGTACAAAACTATGTTGGTTTTGTAATCTTAAAGTAAGCCGAAAACTTCAGCATTATATCCTTGCGACAGACAAATCGACATATACATGCACACACAAAGTCAATTTACCACTGACTGCCTCTGTGCTATCTATCACTCAGACTCTGCATGTGTGGCGAGGCGTGACAGCACTCATTCGGTCTTTCTTTTTTATTTTTTATTTTTTACAAACCCCAAGACATGTATTAAAACACCAGCCAAGTGCATGGTTTTTTCAGTATAGAGAAGGAAGACGAGCTAGGTAAAACGTCCACAGTGATTTGTTGCTTGCAGTGATTAGGGCCCAGACGCTAGACGTGTAGGTGTGTGTGTGTAGTGTACCTGCCTGCGTGCGTGCGTGTGAAAGAGAGAGGCTGTGTGTGTGTGCATGTGTGCGTCTGTGCGTGCTTGCGTGTGTGTGTGTGTGTGTGGGGAGAGAGTGAGAAAGAGGCAGCCTTGTCAAGTGAGAAGTTGTGCATACCTAATACCTAACACAGAATCTCTTCCAGGAGCTCATCATCTGTCTGTCTCCTACAGTCTGAGAAGAGAATGAGTGAGAGAAGCGGAATACCAAAGAGAAGCAAACCAACAGAGGGAACACAGGGTGCTTTGTTTCAGGTCAGTTTTCAGTACTGTGCTGCTGCTAAACCAAGGACTCCCACAGCACCTGTCTCATAGAGAATGTGCCATTCAGAAAGAGATTACTTAAAAAAGAAAAAGAAAACTTTAAAGTTGAAAAGGAATGGAGTTTCTCTTCATGTAAATGGTTGAGAGCATATGGGTAGAGGTGCTATTCTAATCCTATCTTATGGATTTGACAGTCTGTCATTCACAGACTGGCTAATATCATAGAACTGATGGGGAAATTGACTGCTTCTTTGAAATTAAAGCCAATTAAAGGGGCATGAATTCGCAAACAGCTAGGCTGCAAATTGAATTCAGCAAAACACCAAATCCAAGTCACAGATGCTGTCCTTGCACCAATCCTGGCCACTCTCTACTTGATTTGTTAAGAACAGATGCTAAAATGGGAATAGTAAGTCTGGAGGACTGTGACTGAACCAGAGACAACATGCCATGAAGGAAGTAAAGATTGCTCTGTGACATGGCTGTTCTCTTGGCTCTGTCATATTCAGCTTGAGGTTAAATACACCTCAAGAGTCTGGATAGCAAGCAGGAAGATAAAAAAAAAGATGTACTGTGTAGAGCTTCGTTTATAGAGGAACTATTGTTTGGGACTATGTTTTATCAGAAAAGATCAAAGCAACTCACACACACGCACACGCACTCGCACACGCACACACACAAACATAATGATTGTCTTTATCAATGAAGGCAGTTTATTTACAGCTACAAAAACCGCATGAAATCCCTTCAGAATTACCCATCATCTGCATGTGTCTTCATGTTATCTATTTAGCTTGAACAAAAGTTGGTAGATTATTTCATAAGGGAATTCTCTGCAACATAAACAAATACAACAGTGACATGCTGTGTAGGTTCAGGCAGAACTCCAGATTTGGGTACAAGAGCGGCCAAATGGTCCTGGATTCATTTTTGAGCCCCAAGGCTGTTGTTGTGCTGTGTGTGTTGATTCAGGGGCTTCCCATGGACTTAAGTATTGTATTCACAGACGTGATTCAAGAGCCTAAAACAATCTGATCCAGGATTATAGAGACCACGGGAGGGATGGGACTCACTGAGCTCTTGGAAGAGCTATGGAGGGATCATGGGAAGATAGAGAAGAGACACAGGTGAGGATATGTAAGAAGAGTGGAAGGAAGTTTAAGTTGCAATCCGGGACTCATTTTAATGACTAAAACTTTATTCTAATAATAATAACAATAATAACAAAACTTTATTTATATAGCACCTTTCATGACATGAATGCAGCTCAAAGTGCTTTACAGAGCAAAAATAAACCAGAATAAAGCAATAATAATTTAACAATAAAGAAAAAAGAAGAGCAAAAACAATATTAAAACATTAAAATGTAAAAAAAAAAGGCAGTGAATCAAGCAAGACAGTGATGACATGAATAACAACACAGAGATTTCGAAAAATTCAAATAAAAGCAAGAGCTGTGCTTTAAAGCTATCTACAGAGGGTGCCTGTCTTAGGTGTAATGGGAGTTTATTCGAAGCCGTCGGACCTGAGGGGGCGGTTTGAAACATATCTAGGCAGGAGGTCATAGAGGTAGGGAGGTGCCAGACCATTGAGAAATAATCATTTAAAAATCAATCCTAAAAACAACCCGGAGCCAATGTAGCGAAGCTAAAACTGGAGTAATATGTTCTCTCATCTTAGTTTTAGTTAAAACTCTGGCTGCCGCATTTTGAACGAGTTGTAATCTGTAGGTTGTTTTCTTTCACATGCCAGAGAAAAGTGTGTTTTTCTAGTACAGTAATACAATATAACTAATACAACTGCAGTGGTTGGAGATGGTCTTCTATTGAGGAATTTAGACCATGTGTTTTGATGGGAACTGGGAATACTACTGGTTCTCAAGAGGTATTGCCTAAATTTCAAAGTGCAATATCTCCCCTGAACAAGCGGGAAGCGGGCGCTCTGTCTTAGCTTAGCAGTAGACCTTTTGGCCCTCACACGGGAAAGTTCGAATCCCGGGAAGGAAATGTTACGTATTGCAGCTTTAAGGAGTAGAGAACAGAGGGATGGAGAAAGGATAGGAAGAGAGGCCTAAGTTATAGCTCATGGAAGAGGAGGGGAAGTCTGGAGTAATAATGGGGGAGGTGAAAATCTGCAAACCTTTCAGATCTTGTTATAGAGAGAGACAGAAGGACAGGGAGAAGAGGGAGAAAGACAGAGAGGAAATGAAAGAGAAACGGAATGACAAAATGAGAGCCAGAGAGAATGAATGAATGAATGATAGTGTGAGAGGGTCAGAGAGGGAATGAAATAGAATAGGAGTCAGTGAGAGACAGAGAAAAGAAATAATTCAAAAGAGCAGGAGATTCAGAGAGAGAGAGAGAGAGAGAGAGAGAGAGAGAGAGAGAGAGAGAGAGAGAGAGAGAGAGAGAGAGAGAGAGAGAGAGAGAGAGAGAGAGAGAGAAGGATAAGGGGAACGAGAGAGAGGTGGCGAGCTGAGCTGGCCAGATCTCTCTTTACTGTTTGTCCCTGGGAGAAGATAGAAGTGCTGACAGAGGGGCTTCAAGCAGCTGGCAGCTACTGGGACCACTTTCTCTCCTTCTGAAGGGTGGAGGGGTTGTCTAGGGCACTGGTTCCCAAACCTTTTAGCTTGAGACCCAAAAGAGAAATTTGATGTCTCCCCAGGACCCAAACTATTGAAAATTGTACATTTAGGCTATTTTCACTACTTCTTAAGCATTGTTTTCTAACTTATGGAATTTCTTTGACTGGGAACCAGTGGTCTAGGGTATTACACAACATGGGAAGCAAGGAAGCAAGGAAGGTGTGTGTGTGTGTGTGTGTGTGGCGTGGCGTGGCGTGGCGTGGCGTGGCGTGGCATGGAGGAGAACCTGAGATTTGGAAAGGTGGGTGTGTATGACTTCAACAGCCAGTGGGGCCCCTGGCTGGTTGGGTGTGGCTGGCTGGGCAGACCCATTTGTCTCCATGTATTTTTAGGGCGGACAAAGTTAAACGGGTAAGATACCTCCCTGGGGTGTGGCAGAGGAAGTAACAATTGTTCTGTATTTGGATCAAGTGGTGCCCTTATGATTGAGCCTCTATCTGTTAAAGATCTTATACAATTAACAATTCAAGTCAATAACAAAAATCATTCTATTATCCTTGTAATGCCAAACTCTGGCAGAAATGCATGTGGCACACGGTTCCCATTCACTGCTATACCCGTGGACGAGCAGAGGTCTGTGAGGAGACAAAACGTATCCTCTGGGAGTAGATCAGGTCTGTCACATACAGCCCCAGGTTAACAAATGAGAACACCGCCACCACTACCTTACTATCCCATGGGCACTTGCCTCGGGGGCACGATGACGGTCGCCATGGAGACCCGTATTTGGCATCAAAGCAGAACACTGTCCAGACCACGGATGCACTGAGGTAGAGCAAAACAGCGAGGAGGGTATAGACCACCACGAAGCGCTCAAACGGCAGGAAACGCACAGCCGTGGTCCTGCCGCATACAGTGAGGATGACCACCAACGCGGTCAGAGCGAAGCAGAGAGCATAGACGACAACGCAGAAGATGGTGGCAGCAAAGCGGTAATACTCGCTCCCGTTGGCCAAAGCTCCGAAGATGATGCAGGCCACGAAGCCTTGGACCACTTTGAGGAGGCCGGAGACTGTGGCCATGTAGCCCACTACCGTTTGGCCTGGTCTGGCTCGGGATAGGAACACCTCAGCTCCGTAGGCCAGGGAACCGGCGATGGAGCAGACAGTGACAGCGATGCGGAAGTCTCGGACCTCACAACCCGCGTAAGGGCATTCAGCACGGACAAAGTAGAGTGGATAGACTACAGAGGCTGTCACATACCTGCGGTTGAAGACAGAGAAGGAAGTATTGGGGTAAATGGATGGGAAAGAAGTTGCTGTTTAATCAGACCTTTCACGTGTAGACGTTAGTCTATAGAGTCTATACTACTATCATAACCATACCCCCCTATTTCAATATACCATATATTTTATGTCATTCAAATTATATTTTTACTTGATTTCACAGGTGACTGTTGCTGAACCCATACCTACACAACCACATTGACAAATGAGGTAAGAGTTATAACTGGAGCAGTGGTGGACAGTAACAAAGTACATTTACTTGGGTACTGTACTTAAGTATATATTTTCAGTATCTGTACTTGTATTTTTGGATACACTACAAGACAAATATTGTACTTTTGACTCCACTTCCATTTCTAAAAAGGGAAAAAGTACATTATGAATTAACCACTTAAGCCCTATTTCAAATATAGTGAAAATAGCATATCTACAAGCGCACAATGCATCGTAATGCGACAAGTTGTGAGCTTTTAGACCTGCTATTTTCACTATTATTGATTATTTTTGTTTAGAAATTAAAAATAAAATGTACTTTGTAATTTGTACTTTTGACTTACTTCGTACTTTATTTTTTAAACGCATCTACTTTTGAATACTTTTTAAAGCAATTACTCCAGTACTTTAAAGCGGCACTATGTAACTTTCTTTTTTATGAATAAAATGTAATTTTGACCAATCTGTATGGTAGAGTAGTATGCTAATACAATATAACTTTTAATACAAATAATACAATTGAGGTGGTTGTATTTAGTCTCCCTGCTCTTCTAGAGACATTTAGGTCGTGTCAAAGGTCATGTCTCACCTACACAGGATCTGACACGAATTTTGACATGATGGTCAAGATTCAATTTATCCCCTGAGCAAGCAGGCAGGCTCTATTAGCTCAAATCCGTGGTAGAAGAGGAAAGTTACAAGTGTAGCTTTAACTCAAGTAAAATTTTGACTGAGCAACTTTCACTTATAGTTGGGTAATATAATTGTAATTGTAATTTCCCAGGATTATCTACAGGTATACTTTGACTCAATTACTGGCGTTGAGCACTTTGTCCATGACTGACTGTAGCAATACTTACATGAGCGTCGCCAGGGCAGCGAAGGCCACAGTCAGGTTGTCCCAGGATACCCGCAAGCAGCTGTGGAGACGAGTGGCATCCAGGAAGAACACCAGGGTTGTCACAGCGAAGCAGAGGCACCATACCGCCATGCAGAACACACCGTATGATCCGCTGTAGCCAGCACTGTGAGTCACCATGGCAACAACTGCACAGCCCAAAGCTAATTGAGAGAGGCGAGCAGCACCAAGAAGCGAACAAACCGCACTCTTGTTGAGGTACGGACCTCCCTGCGAGTCCATGGTCTTGCAAGTCTGTACCTTGAGAGGGAGCTCCCACAGACAGCCCAGATGGTTAACCTCAGGGGGCAATGTTAAGTTACCGAAATGAAATCCAATTAGTCAGGCCGGTCCCGAGTCTCACTGGTAGTAAAAGATTGAGTTGAGTCCAAGCTCTGTAATTTGGAAATTTGATGTAGTATGTAGTATGTTTATCTATTATACTTGTGGTCACACACACATCGACGCATCTCAAGAGGCAATAGTTACGTTAAAATCAAAATCCCTATTTTGACCTTTCTGAAGTCCTCTTTTTCTTGTTGTTTTGGAGAAGGTTTTAGACAACTTTTTACACCTGATCATGTGTCCAAATTCCTGTGTCTAATCTACAGGTACATGTTTCCTAATTACTATTAATCTGAAAAGTAAATTCTCAGTTGTACTTTTGGGTCTCTTTGAAGCGTGTGGTGCCCCGGAGCAGGGTTCGACAGTACTGTATATCTGGATGGTCAGTTGCTCTCAGGTAGTGTTTGGACTGGAGCGTGTGAGTATGTGTGTGTGTGGGTGTTGGAAGTAAGCTCAGCACATGGCTGTCGCCCCAGCGTTGCCCTCTTCTGTCTACACCGTGTTTGTTGCGTCGCTGGGGACTGTGAGTGTTTTCTGGTATTCTATTTCTGTGTGGGTGAGTCAGAGCATGTCACAAACAAAATATGTCAAAAACACAGATGCCGTTGTAGGGGGAAAACTCTCCTGGATTTCTGCACACACATAAATGAGCTGTGTGAGCTCTGAGACGGACACTATCTATGTGCAGTATAAGCGCACAGTAACTGAGATAACACGCTGACTCATCCCTTTGGATCAAAGAATACAAAGTAAATATCCAATCTCAGTATATGTTTACCATTCAAGACAGGTTGACATTCACAAGTAGTCAGTTCCTTTTGATAAACAAAAAAATCACCTTCAAAAAATGATTCCCTGATTTCCCTCTATGATGATAAGTTGTAGGTGCGGTAAATCCAGGCTGTTAGGTGGCAGAATCATTAAAGTCACATATAACCAAAACAGAGCCCTTGACCTCTTCCAGGTTCAATGTGGATATAATCCAGTCCATTCCTTAGACAAGATAGATCCCGATCAGTGTCGGCTTGCTCAACACCACCGTTCTTCTATCACTCTATCTGGTAGAGTCGACTATCTCTCTTGGGCATGCCATTCTCACTCTCGCACTGTTGAACCATGAGGCCACGTGGCTTGAAGTAGCTCTTCAAATGTCCTCTCTGCCACCCCCCCGCCCCTCTCTCTCTGTCTCTTCCTCCAATTCCCCTGTCCCTCGCTTGTGAGAAATAAATAGTGGACATGCAGTCACACTACACAGCAGAAGTTATTTTGATCCTAGGGCTGGGCCATCATTGGTGTGTGTGTGTGTGTGTGTGTGTGTGTGTGTGTGTGTGTGTGTGTGTGTGTGTGTGTGTGTGCGTGCGTGCGTGCGTGCGTGCGTGCGTGCGTGCGTGCGTGCGTGCGTGCGTGCGTGCGTGCGTGCGTGTGAGAGGAATGTGTGTGTGTGTGTGTGTGTGTGTGTGTGTGTGTGTGTGTGTGTGTGTGTGTGTGTGTGTGTGTGTGTGTGTGTGTGTGTATTTGGGGGGGGGGGGGGGGGTTGGGGGGTCAAATATGCAGACATGTCTAAGACCTTAAGGAATGGGATGAGAATCGAACCTAGCCCACTTCAAATCCAGCCAATTCATTGGTGGGCTTCTCAACTGTGTGCGGTTACGTGTATTGAAGTGGTTGTAGTAATATGACATTATGCATTATGTCAGTTCCTGGAAATTGCCATTTGTTATAACATGATGCTGTGTTTAATGCAAAGTTTTTTGTGTGGGACCAATTGTTAGAGAATGTGTATGTGTGTTGCATTATTATTTATTTTATGTGTTTAACATCAAGAGGTATGGGGTTATCTGAGTTGGTTTGATCAATGTGTGCTACTAATAAAGTGTTCCTGTTGAAAGCTATTGTCATGGCTCTTGCCTCACAAGAGAAATCCACTGGTCATTACATTGGTGTCAGAGATTACATTACTTTATATTACATTACAGGGGGTGTCCTCTGCCAAAGTTACCAGCTCACACTGCCGAATAAACACATACATTCGGCCCAAGGTGCTATAAATGGGCCCATCATGGTTTGGTGGGGCAGTGATGTCTGTGAGTAGGCCTACCTTTCTGCAAGGGAGGCCTTTTTGCCTCGCAGGCGCTAGGTGTGAGCGTTCAAACCATTTGAGAAAAAGAGCGGCAAGTGGTACAGGGGTTTGATTCCCGAGCCCGGTGTACCTTCGCTGCATGTCACTCCCCGACTCCCTCCCCTGATTCCTGTCAATCGCCACTGTACTATTGAAATAAAGGCAGAAAAGCCCAAGGAATATCAAAAAAGTTTAATTAAAGGTAGGGTAAGTGATTTTCTTTGGTCAAAATAAGTGTTAAATAGCTCTATATTGATATTCTGATAGTACTCTTTGCTATAGAGTGTTTGTTCAGTAACAGGAGTCTCCATGTCTCTCCAGCTCTTCAATAAACAGAAAATGCATTTTAAGGTCAGGGTACCAATTTTATCCAGTCAGGATAGAGAACTAAGTCAGGATACAGATTAAACAAATGAAATTGGAAGTGGTGACACAAAGAAATGAGCTGAACATTGGAACCGGAACACTATAAAAAATAAAGCTGACAAATGGGTAGGCCTACTCTCTCCTGATTAGCTGAAATTTTGTCATCTACCACCTGAAAATGTATTTGTTCTAATCTTAATCTGTTTATTAAAGAGCTGGAGAGACAGGGAGACCCTGTGACTGAACAAACACTCTATAGCAATGATTACTATCAGAATATAGTGCTTTAATACTAAACTTTTTGTTTTAACCAAAACATATCACTTACCCTACCTTTAAATAAAAACGTAGTTATCACCCATATATGTAGCTGGCTGTGATGTTGGGAAGTACATGTGGAAAGTGGAAAGCATTCTTTTTCACACACATCTTTTTACTCTTTTTTTCTTTAAAGTCTGTTTCCTTTACAGAAGACATCCTGAAATAAGGGTATTGTAAATAAGGGTAGAGATTGTTGACTTCTGTCTCATTTTGCCTTGCCCTGGCCTCAAGGACAACTTAAGTAAAAAGTGTCTCATCTTACCTGTTATGGTCCTCTTGGGTGGTGGGGAGACTTCCCAGCATGCCACGGGGCATGTTCAGTTTTGGTTATTGTTCTATTCTCCGCTATTTAAGCGTCGTTGTGGGAGTTGTGTCCTGAGGGATGGATATATCTGCGGGGATCATCACCAGAAAGTCACCAGTGTATCCGTGACGTGACGACGTTTAAGTTGGTTTGAAGCTGGCTGGGTCACTGGGTGTGATCGGGTGTGTGATGTCACGATGTGATACTAATACACGGGTGTTCCTGACAACTTGACAAGCTATTATTAACATATAGGCTAAATGACGAAATCAATTATTAGACATAAAACAACACATCAAAATCCCACGATTCCAACCCACAACATTCCCCATAATTGTGAGTCTTTCAGCCGAATTAGCACCTCCATGTCAGTCCATTGTTTGGTAGGCTACACATGACACAACAAATCTCAAAAAAACATATGGAGAATGCGGGCATCGATCCCGCTACTTCTCGCATGCTAAGCGAGCGCTCTACCATTTGAGCTAATTCCCCAGCTGAAAACAATCAGCTTCAGAATGGTCATATAGAGCCATCTACAGGTGAACTTTAGGATTTCCTTGCAGCCCTCCCTCGTCACAACCACCAGAGGTCAGTATAGCTCTACACACTAACTGATAGTTGATAAGGTAAAACTTATTTCTTGCTTTTTACCCCCCACCCCCCCTCCTTTTTTTTTTGTTTTGTTTTGTTTTGTTTTGCCTTGCTTTGTTTTACAATTGCAGATTGTAGACCTACTGTAAAACATACTTATAATTAAATGTGGAAGATGACTCTGTCCTTAAAGTGTGACAAAGTATTTCCAGTGAGGGAGACATTTTGAGTAAACTGTTTATTCACAATTGCCTCAAATAATTTACAGTAGAAAATAAACTCATCACGTAAAATACAGACTTTGCTTTAAATACAAAAAATATCGGTAACACAAATGACTAATATTTGACAACCACCACCGACAACCAGCCCTAATCCTTGTGTAGAATATGGGTCTTAGTTATAGTGATGAATATACACAACAGATCTCTCAATACAAAAAATATAGGCCTATATTGGGTTTTAAAATATCTCATGAAAGTGTGATGTGACCAACATTTCACGTTTTTAATGCCATAATAAAAGATCAGCTCTTAACGGAGAGAGTGATGTGCATGTTCATTTCTATATGTGCCGCTGCTTCTGTTGTATGAATGGAAAAACAATTGCTTCACACACATATAAAAAGTAACACAAATATCGGTTCTCTTTAAGTTCTTTACAGTCTGGCACATTCAGACTCTGGATCAGTGTCCAATGGATATGGTTGTTCAATATAGAACATCTCTTTATTGACGGGGGGAGGTGTGCCAGCAGGGCTCCCCACTCCAGAGTCTCGGCTTGGGTCTGGAAGGGGCAGGTGCCCAGATGCGTACTTCTTCTCTGTCTGGTTGAGAGGAGCCCTGCGTTTGTTTCCTGTGTCATGATGACGTGCATTCCCGTGGCCGTCCCCCCTTGGCTTGAAACGTTTGAGCTTGACCGTGTCTTTGGCTTCGCGGGTGCAGGGCAGTAAGACGGCCACATCCTTGCGGAACTTGGAGCTCAGGCCAAAATAGATGAGAGGGTTGTAGAAGCTGGCAGACTTGGCAAAGAGGCGGGTGAAGATACTGGTGAGACTGGGCACGTGGAAGCCCCAGGCAGACCACATGGAGACCACAGCGTACGGCGACCATGCCAGGATAAAGGCAGTGCATATCACTATGGAAACCTGCAAGGGAAAGGGAGTAGAATTCAGTAAATGGGTCCTGGACCACTTTTGCGTGCCATCATCCAGCCAATCCTCCATACAGTAGGCTCAACATCAGGTTAGGAGACCACCAGCGATCCAAATGGACCCTTTCCGATCTGTAACTCTGAGAGACTATAGTGTACAATGGGTTATCTGTGGAACCCTAATCTACTGTAAAATCTGCAGTGTGAGGGTGTGGCCTATTTGGTTCCAGTTGTACACTCTCAAAGTTACAGACCTATAATGGTCCATTTGGACCCTTGGTGGACCCGACGTTGAGAACCAGTGCAGTAGGCTACTCACTATTGTGACATCTCTCTCAATTTTCCTCTGCCTGTCTGTCAGGTCCCCCTCTGAAGACAAGGCATTGCCCCTCTTCACTGTGTTGATGATGGATATGTAACAGAAGAGCATGACTAGCACAGGGATGAAGAAACAACTGATCAGGATGGAAATAATGTAGGACTTGTAGATGGTGGAATAGCTGGCTTTAGCCCAGTCAATTTCACATGTTCCATAGCCACGATCTAAAAAGAAAACACACAAAAACAAGTACAATTCAAGTAAAGGGTTTTATTTGTTTTATTTAAAAAAGATAGGGATAGGGATGTAGTACTATTGGTAATCACATGCCACGCTACATGGCTCTGCATAGTAATGTCACTGCATAGATTGCTATTAGGGCATGGAGGTATGCCCTCCGATCTACGGTCAGTTATATCGATAATATCTTTCTTAAAGGGATGAACGTGTTTTGTTGAAAAGTTAAAACTCTAATATATATATATATATATATATAATATATTCTAATAGTAATAATCCCTGCTATAGAGTGTTTCACAGGGGTCTCCACATCACCCCAGCTCTTTAGTAAATATAAAATACTGTACAATCAGGGAAGAGAACCCTACAAAGATCATTTACAGTGTTCCAGTTCCAATTTTGTCTGCTCTTTTTATTTGTTTCATCACTTCCAATTCCACTTATTTATCCTGCGGTTGAGGATGAGTTCTCTCTCCTCATTGGATAAAATTGATATCCTGACCAAGTAAACCAAAACTGAACTGAGCTGAACAGGTGTTGAGGGAAAACTGGTTGCATGGGTGGTTTTCCTACCTGTGTAACTGCCCCAGCCCACCAGGGGCGCTCCTGACCAGAACACAGCTGCTAGCCAAATCAACACCAGGCAGATGACAATGGTAGTCTTGGTGATGCAGTGAGCTAGGAAACAAAGGAACAAATGTTATTTTAAATGATTGCATTTTAATGTATCCAACTTAATTGCTGTAAATGCATTTGTATAAAGAAAGAAGAAATATTACTGTTAACCTCAACATTTGGTGAAAGGTGGGGGAAAAGAAAATGTGTCTAAGTATACATTAGCCATAATTTCTCACTAGTGGATTAGTCAATTCAGATAATCAGTCCAAAAACGAAAAAACAAAACAACTACGAAATCAAACAATAAATAGAAAATATGAAAAACATTAGAACAGTTCTCCCCAAAACATCAATACAAAGTAGCCCTTCCAGTAAAATCCAGTGCTTATGAAAGTGAATTGCATGGCTGGGTGGTGCCTTACCTCTGCTAGGATGACATCCTTTGATGTATCTGGTGACACTGATGATGGTCAATGTGTTAATGCTGCTCAGGCCAAATACCAAGGTGAAGAACCCATCCACCTGGTAAGGACAGCAACAGCAATACAGTCACATTACAATACACTATCAATCTGATTAACATTAAAAGAAAATGTAAATCTACAAAGGAAAAAATGTTTTGTGTTTGAAAAATATTCACAATTACTTATTGTGTGCAGTTACAGTGACTTTAAAATGTTTCTTTCTAGATTAGAGTAATAACTGTTCAAATTACACAGTCTAAATTATAATAAGTCACATAATTATCTGTAGATTCTGTAAAAAAAAATGACTGACTGACTAATTAATGTATATTTATAGGCTGATATACAGTATACTGTCCATATAGTGCCTTTATTCCCTTGCCCTGTCCACAAGATCCTATGACCCATGTAAAATGTGTGCAAGTACAGTATGTAAAGAAGAATGGAATGTCCGCACACAATATATTGCTCTCCCTTTTTTATTTTAACCAACAAGTCAGTGTGCACGGGCAAAACGTTGTTCAAGATTGTTGGTTAAAATAAAAAAGACGGGAGAGCAGTATATCGCGTGCAGACATTCCCTTCTTCTTCACTTGATTATTTTTGGGTCCAGTACCGTGTTTAAAGAACTGTGATATGTGCATATCCTACCCTTTTTCAAGTACAGTATGTGCTATATTGACTCTACAAGTCAATATGTCAGTATGCCTCTGCACACATCATTAACATGTTAAGGTAATTCCGATTGCTATAAGTCATTACATAGACGAAATGGTCAACATGGTTGACTCTATCTAACAGTGAAGTCAAGCTCCCTGAAGACCAAGAAGCTTATGTTGAGCCATGTGGTTGATCCTATTACCTGGAGTTAATTTGTCTACACACATGCGCGGTCGCGCGCACACACGCGCACACATTCACACCTTTATCTAATGATCTTTGTCAAACACTATAAGTTAAAATAAAGTATGCGATCGATCAATCAATCAATCAATCAATCAATCAATCAATCAATCAGTCAGTCAGTCAGTCAGTCAGTCAGTCAGTCAGTCAGTCAGTCAGTCAGTCAGTCAGTCAGTCAGTCAGTCAGTCTGTCTGTCTGTCTGTCTGTCTGTCTGTCTGTCTGTCTGTCTGTCTGTCTGTCTGTCTGTCGGTCGTGAGCTTGTAAATCTGCTAATTTTGATAAATAATATTTATAATAAACATATTCACCTGTTATGACATGCCCAAAATAGGGAGGCCAGTTTTAAAGTGATTCATGAATGTATGGTTTCAGAAATAAAACAAGTGTCTGTAAGTGTCGATCTAAAATCAGATTAATCAGCAAAAAATATTCAGAGGTGGAGGAAATATGAATACAATATAAAAGAATTTTGAGGTTAAAAGTGAAAGCTAGGGGGTGGCAATTGCCATCCCCTGGAACCCCAAATGACGCCCCTGATCTGTATACACTAATAATATGCCTATATAATATGCCTATATAATATGCCTATGCCGTATAATTATGCCTACAGACAGAGATGTCACTGGGTCCCTAATCTCTGGTTGTCTCATAAAAAGTAAAAACAGCCTGATTTAACACCAATGTTTTTCCTTGTCCCTAATGGCAAAAGTGACAATCGTATTAAAACTGAGCTTCAGATAAAAACATCATTTAGTTTAATGTATCTGTTCTCACAACAGAAACATTTGTTTTCACCTACAGCAGGGGCCATATCGTTGCTGTCGGACAGAACCTCTTATCTCAACCTCTATTTTATCTTCAACTTTTTATGTTTTTTTCCGTAAATTAACAACCTACTTCGTCATACTACAGTGTAACCCTAAAGCAGAAAAAATAGCAGATCTACAAGCTCACAATGCAAACTGATGTATTGTGAGCTTGTAGATTTTCTTTTCTTTCTTTTTTTTAAAAACTATTTTGGATTTTTTCTATTAAGTGAAAGTGTCTGTGTCTGCAGGTTTTATAAATATTGAACAAATGAAAAGTATTAACAAGGACTTGGAACAAGGATAACATTGGATCCATTTCCATTTTCTAAAAAGTAACAGTTTTGGACATACACGTTTTCCACCCCACAGTGACGATATTACGGCTGCAGCTTTTCCTGACCTGCTGATGACAACATTTTGACATCTGAAGTTGATCCTGAATGTGAACGTTGTGGAACCACAGGGTTCAAATTCATAACATGTGAACCCATAGGGACAGCAAGACAGACGTTCATTCTGTGAGTAGATGCTAAAATAATGAATTATTTGGTTGGACATATTTCTATATCCATCCATTGAATAGTAGTAGGCTACTACTAGTACTGTATATTAGAGCAGTGGTTCCCACACTGGTGTGCCATGAGACAAGTCCACGTGTCTTGGGATTGTGAGACAACCACACATTATTATACAAAAATAAATAGCCTAGACTATATAAAAGGTTATGCATTTGTTTTATTTACTAAATCAGTACCTTGTGCACACTCATTTGATTTCCCAATTCTTTGTATATTTTAATTCTATTTTTCTCCTTTTATTGTCTTTGAGCTATCTAGGTATAGTCGGTGTGTTGTACGGATGCTTTATGGTTGTCCTTTGTCCTGTACTTGCCCTTTGGTGTGCCTTGGGCACAAAAACTTTGGAAAGCACAGTAGTAGAGCTTGGGAGCATCCGGCCAATAGTTGGGCCCAGTGTGTTCCTACCTCGCACGTCCAAATGGAGGAGATCAGATAGCCGTTGTCCTTAAAGATGTTGAAGATCTCGATGATCCCACGGGAGTAGCCGAACACAGAGATGCTAGCGTCAGAGATGGCCAGGTTAAAGGTCAGATAGTCGGTGGGCTGCAGCGTCGAGCGCTGCTTGATCAGAACGAAGAGTACAATACTGTTGCCGAACCATGACAGCCATCCTGATGAGGAAAGCACACGTAACAGGAGCTTGAGCTTGTAGATCTGCTATTTTCAATTCTTCTTGAGATTTGAACCCAGACCCTCATGATTATTACCCCCACCAAGGAGGTTATATGTTTTCACACCTGTATGTTTCTGTCTGTGGCCAACATATTTGATCTCAAAATAGTGACCTAATGCTCATGACATGCTCCCAAGAGTATTGATTTTGGTGACCATGTGACCCTCTTGTGCCACTATCAAGCTAACCCTTCAAATGAGCAAACTGGGGAGTTTCATGGGTCTTGGTGGTGGTCTGTACTCTACTGAGTGCATTCGTGTTTGGATATAGAATGACATTGTAGGCGACATCCCTTGAACTTTATAACTCAAATTAAACTCTCCATCAATCATAGGCAAATGTGTCATTATTTTGTTTACATTTGATAAATAGGCCTATACTCACATAGCAGTTTACAAAAGATATAGGCTAGTACATGAGCAGTAATAAGTGCACAAACAGCCTTATAAGTGAGCACAGGTAATACATTTAAAAGCATATACTCTCCATTTAAAAGTGAGGCAGTAGGCTAGCAGGCAAAACATGTCATGAACTCTGAAGTCTGGACGTGAATCCAATCATTGAGGTCAGCTTGGAGATTTGTCCTGCACCACTAATAGAATCAAATCCCACTAAACCACCACCACCACCACCACCACCACCACCACAACACTGTAAGAACTATTACAAGACATTTGTTTACTGTACATATTTTCTGTTTTTCTTATTTTTAAAATGTTTATATGATGTTCTGCATACTTAGTGTATATCTGTCTGTCATTTAATGTCACTATGAATTGAGTACAAAAGGACCCCAATTGAAACAAGTTGACCTTGTATTTGAACTGTAGGCCTACTCTCATGTGCTACTTCATAATAAAGTATGTAATCAATCAATCAATCAATCAATTAATTTAGGGTCAGTAATATTACTGTAGTCCATTTTAACTAGTGGGCTACTCTTAAAGTGATGTATCATTTTCAATGCATTCATGTGTCTACAGCCACAAGACTCATCTGTGAGACTTTACTGTACAACCTATGGCAATTGCGCACATATTGACATAACAAGCAGCTGTTTGCATGCATTAAAATGAATATATGAATGATTGATTGATTGATTGATTGAATGAATTCATGAACGAATTCATGAATGAACGAACAAACAAACAAATACATAGAAAAATAAATGGCTATGTCTATGCCTATAAGGAAAACTGGCTACTCCGAAAACTTTTATCATCTATAAAAAAAAAAACATAATTCACCACAGTCAAAAGCAGTGGTTATGGCTCTAAAAAGTGAGAAGAACATATCATTTATACCCACCTAACACCAACAGATAAACTCCTATGACCGTTTCTCCTTGTTCGGACAGAGGTGGATCCCTGCTGAAATCCCTGTATAAAGTATTATTCCGCCACTTCGAGTGGACAACATCGAAGGGACCTGTGAATGACATTCTAGTTAGTAGACCTCACAACAACCCGCCCGACATGAGTGAAGCCGAGCTCTGAGGCGTTGTTCCGCCAAGACGCCAGAAGCTACGCCGAGTCCAACCGTCAAAGTTTCTTCACGGTAAATGCCGTCAGTACAGTATAGTGCTGCTATGTGTCCGCTCAGTGGGGACTGACGGGTGTCTCAGGTGTGACGCGCAGTGGTGGAAAAAGTACTCACATGATTTACTTAAGTAAAAGTATCAATACTGCAATGTAGAAATACTCTGTTACAAGTAAAAGTCCGGAATTCAAAATTGACTTGAGTAAAAGTACAAAAGTATTGGTATCAAAAATGTAGGCCTACTTCAAGTACCAAAAGTATAAAGTAGGCTACTCGTTATGCAGAATGTCCCATTTCACAAGTTTTCAAATGTATAAAAAAAAATAAAAAAAAATAAAAAAAATCTTGTAGATCGGCTATTTTCAAATGGCCGAAATGTATACAGGGCTGAATTGGGTAAAGTAATGTTTTGTAATAATAATCAAAATCTACAAAGTAGCCTAACTAAAGTTTTCAAATATTTGTAGTGGAGTAAAAGTAAAGTTTTTGCCTCTGAGATTTAGTGGAGCAGAAGTAAAAGCACAGAAAATTGGAAATACTCCGGTGAAGTAAAACATACCTCAACATTAAGTACAGTAGGCTACTTGAGTAAATGTAGCCTACTTAGTTACTTTACACCACGTGGTGACGCGACCACTCTAATCCAAACAAACAGCTGGTGATAGGCTGTAGCAGAAAGGTCAAACACGTGTTGGGACTTGGCACAATAGTAGTAATCAGGTAGGCTGCAAAAGAAAAACAACACAACTAACCAGCACTGACTGACTGTAAACGAAAGTCCTGGTCTGGATGATTAGCCTACCACGTTCCACCTGCGTGCTTTCAGCACCATGGACAGTTACTCTCTGCCCATGGTGTAACACATCTTAGTAACTGCCTCTCACAAACTTCATCAGTAACTTGATACATTATTAAGACTTTAAATTACTCTAAATTGTTGTTTTAGATTATTAAAAGCTTAAAGTCATTCATTCATTCAATGATTAAGAAACAGGCCTATACTCATTAAATGACTCATCGGTAATAGTGAGTAATAAATGCATCACTGAACCTTGTGTGACGGTGGCCAGGTTGTCACATGTAACTTGCCACTTCTTTTTAGAATGCTGACACTCTTTACTTTGTCTCAATAATAAATAAATAACAATACACATTAAACTCACAACAATAAAATATCAGTTGCACGGTAAAGTGCGGGGTGCGTAATTACTGTGAGAATAATACTGTTTGTTAGGTACTGCAAGACTACGCCACCTTTTTATTTAAGAGGTAGGGTCCTCTGTAACACTCTTTCTTAGGCTATTCACAGGTTCGAGTTTACCCAGGTAAGTACAATACTTTTAAATGAGAACAACACTTCAACACATATCCCTTGGAGAAAGCTGGACGGAAACAGGTTTGTATAAAAAGGTAATCTATTTTATTAAGCTAATACAGTGGCGTCTATAAGCCATAAAATATTGAAAAGCATAAACAAAATATAACACTAATTCTAAAACCTCAACCTCCTAATGCGCCCACTAACTAACTAAAATACAGGAATACAGACAATCACCAAACACTAAAAACAGACAGGGCTTGTGCAAACTATAGCAAATAAATAATGAATTTAGCGTTAAAGTGCCAACTATTACTGAAGCAGTAAAGTGCCAAGTGCCAATTCAATTGCTATATGTCATATACTCATCACGGTTCAATGCAAAAGGTGGGAATGTCCTTATATGGGGTTTAACTGGAGCGGGGGTTTAGGCCAGGAATCACTGTCTCTTCTTGTCTTCGTGCGTATTGCCTGCAATCATAGAAACTAGAACCAGTTCATCTGTTCAGGTATATTTCACATATGAGGTTTAGGACCGTGGGTTTATAAAGGTAACGTTGCATAGAAGGACACTTACTCGCCCGCCAGACTGTACGTCTGGCTTTGAGGGTGTGAAGCGCGCAACGTTATCGCCACTGGACCTCTCCTCCGTTCCTTGGTTCGTCTGTCTGTCCTCCCCGTCTCTGCTGCTACTGCGCCGTCTGCTCACCGTCCGCTGCTGGTGGCTTGGTACGTGCCGCGATCACTGTATTCCCCACCTCTGCTCCGTGGTATGTCTGCTCCTCCTGTGCACAACCGTCCCTTCTGGCTGTCACTTCCACACTGCCCTGTATGCCTGTCTCTCTGCTGTCCAAGTGGCTCGCGCTCACTTTTGAATAAGGTGGGCCACACCCTACTCCGCCCTCATTCGCTCTGCCACCAGCGTGACCTGGGGACATTGGCCGTCCGCTGTCACAAGGCCAATGTCACACAGCCTATAGGGGAGTCCAATGTCAAGTGGCTCGGGGACCGGGGGGAAATACATTGTCAACCATAAAACATGCAGTGCAGAAATATAGTTAAGAGAATGATGTTTTTAAGTGCGTAATACAGGTTTTTCATCATCAATAAAAAATGTTACAATTTGGTTTCACCCCCCTGCTTTGACCCTGTCACACTTGCATGCCATGCCATGACCTCTCTCTCTCTCTCTCGTGAGCACTGAATTCTAAATCACTGTCATAAGACATGCTTCTTGAATAACAAGTGGGCGGTTGCAAATACATATCCTTTTGGGGGTCCTTGACATGAAACAGTTTGAGAACCACTAAGCAATCCCCTCTTGGCCAGGGGAGAATACAGTATTGTGCTTATGACCTTGAGGCAATACTGCTTGTTAACCAGTAGGTGATGTGCTAATTGTGTTGTGTTAACATACTCTACCATACAGATTGTTTAAAATAAAGTTTTTGTTACTGAAATAGTTCCAAAATCTGTAATGTTTATGTCCTTTCTGGCATTCAAACTGGGTCTCCCTCAGGAGATTCTATCTGACACCAGGGTCAAAATGTCTCAATGGAATAGTATAGGTTTCAAATAAATCACATAGCTTAACAAAAGATAGTTGGCTGTACAGATAGAGTTGGGTGTTATCGGTGGAAAGTAACTACATGTACTCAAGTACTGTACTTAAGTACGATTTTGAGGTATTTTTTTTTACTTTACTGGAGTATTTCCCATTTTCAATACTTTTACCTTTACTCCACTACATCTCAGAGGCAAATATTGCACATTTACTTCACTACAATTATCTGAAAACCTTAGTTACTAGTAACTTTGTAGATTTCAATTATTATTATTTTTCAAAAACATACATTAACCACATCAGACCTATTTATACTTAGGCTATTTTCAAAGGAGTTTATATGATAACTTGTGAAATGGACATTGTGCATAATGAGTACTTTTTCCTTTAGTAGCCTACTTAAGGACTTAACTTTTACTTGTAACAAAATATTTTTACATATTGCTACTTCTACTTAAGTACAACATGTGAGTACTTCTTCCGCCACTGATCAATACAAGTATCAGCTTGATGGTGTTCGAACAGTGACCGGCCACCTAGTCGTGGGTGTATGGGCATGGAGTATAGCAGATGTGTGGTGGGGGCTGAAAACTGGCATCGTTTTTCCTTTTTTTTTTTACACAAATTCAATCAAGTCTTTCAATTAATCTATTCACTTGACTTACCACTGCTACTTCATTAGCATGAAGATGGGAGAGAGCAGAGAACAAACAGACTTTTGTCAACCACCTTATCACGTGTATGTGGGTGAATGACTTTGCACGTGTGTTTGAATTGCAGAGGCCTACACTTCAGAATGAAGTGTGTGTGTGTGTGTGTGTGTGTGTGTGTGTGTGTGTGTGTGTGTGTGTGTGTGTGTGTGTGTGTGTGTGTGTGTGTGTGAGTGTGCGTGTGCGTGTGCGTGTGCGTGTGCGTGAGATAGAGAGAGAGCGAGACGGAGAGACCAGGGGCCTAATAACCAGGCCCTAAACACGCCCCTGACATTCAACCCTGTGACCCTGCAGGACACACTTCACCTCCATCATTTGCAGGCAATACCTGGTGGATTATGCGGTCGACACGCGCTGACACTCTACACCTTAGTCCCATGTACAACGCGCTGACTTTTGTTTTTGTGTTTTTCTCGCACCTTAATAGCATCCATAGCATCTCACGTATACATCTGCTGCTATGCTCACGCACCTTTATGTCTTACCTCAGGTACTTACCGCACCTCTTATAAGGTACTATGTGTAAATATGTAGATCATTTGTTTGTTTCTTTGACTGATCTCTCTTCCCCCTTGCCTTCTGATCTTTATTTTTTTATGGAAATAACACAAACAATGCGCTAAAACCAATTTCGCCCACTGTTTTACACCTGTAAACCTGTGATGTGACAATAAAGAAGTTTCTGGTATTGGTGTGATCATTTCACCTGATACTGTGTGATAACACCTGGTATTGCTGTGATAATATTACCTCACATGGTGTCAAGATATATCACCTGGTATTGGTGTGATAATATTGCCTATCATTAGTGTCAATCGAGCAAAATACATTTCCAGGAGAGAGAACTCATGCAGGAAGCAGGATACACAAGTTAAATTGGAAGTAATGAAACAAAACTAAACTAAAATGTGCAGACAAAATTGGAACTGGAACACTATAAATCGAAACTGATCAACATTTGGTCTGTAAATAATGAAGTTATGTAGTTTGATGGGTTTCATTCCAAAACGATAAATGAAAAACTATGTTACTATCATCAGTAACATGCTTTACCTTCATGTCAGATGGGCTGCGGACCCCCATTTCAAAAATATTTTGTGCAGGGGATTTTTCAAAAATAGCAGATATACAAGCTATATGAGCTTGTAGATCTGCTATTTTTGAATAGCCAAAGTATAAAATATGGTTAAAGTGGTTAAAATTATTGTGACTCTATAACAACAAATTTTGCTGGGGACCGCCTGGTACCCCCCCAAGGACCCCTGGGGGTCCCCAGACCCCACTTTGAGAACCAATGTTATAGACAGTAGATCAGGGGTGGCAAACTCATTTTGGGGTGAGGGCCGGATTGGTCAAATGGTGACTTAATGGGGGCCGGAACCAGTTGCGGGCGTACATGCGCGCTCACACGCACTCAGACACTGCTACTAACTATGCATATCACTTTTTTTTTAAAATGTATTAAGAAGAATAGTACTTTAATTATTGACATTAAAAACAAACAATGCAATTTGAAGTGGGTGGTTAAATAATTAGATTCATAGAACAACAGTGGTGTAAAGTAACTAATTACATTTACTCAAGTACTGTACCTAAGTAAAGATTTGAGGTATTTTTACTTTACTAGAGTATTTCCAGTACATTTACTTCTACTTCACTACACCTGAGTCACTGCTATACAGTATATCAAATTCTTGGGCGAAACCGAATACCGAATATAGGAAACACTTGGCCGAATGGCTGAAAATGATTATTTAAAAAATATATATATACATTTTCTTAAATATTATTTTGTACCATTGCTGTCATGGCTATGCCTCTGTTGTAGAGCTACATGATTATGGCAACACTTATCATAACTATAATCCATAGATCAGTTATTTAAAGCATATTTTTAGAATTATTTATTTACTATTGTGTAGTAATATAATACAATATGTCTCAAAACCTTAGCATGCCATACAGTTGCAAATTAAATAAATATGATTTCAAGAAAATAAAACTAACATTGAATAGCCTAACAAAAGGCAATATAATGTCTGCAGTTCAGGCCTGGAATTTCGTCATTTTAGGGGCAAGGTCACTTGGCCTTTGGTGTTGTAATTTTGGCTATTTGCAAGATTTTAAATTGTTTTAAATAATAATAAAAAAAAAGGAACATACAAGATTTCCAACGATAATATATAGCCAATATATGGTTCTGTATCAGTATATGAGTCAGTTTTTGCAGATTTCATTCTAATTGGCTACTATGCCTGCATATGAATTTCATGGGCCTGTTGGTCACCCTGGCTTGGCGGAGATATGCCCTGTTGCGCACTCTCCGCACAGCAACAGCAGGTGAAAGCAATTGACTAACGAGGGCTGTGTTGCGCACCAAAAAACGGACTAAAACTGACACACACACACACACTCACACTCACACACACACACACACACACACACACACACACACACACACACACACACACACACACACACACACACACACACACAGAGTCAAGCGTTCACAGCTGGTGTTGGTGGTGAGGAATGCAGCCACTCTCTACTCCTCCAAATGAGAGACGCAACTGGTATATACTTCTCCAAACAACGGTGTTTTACCGGATTTGTGATGCTGTTGAACAAGCGCTCTCTCCAGTACAGGTAGAGTTGAATGGTGATGGTCCTCTGTATGTTAATGACCTTGGCTGTGGCTTCACAGCTTGGCCATTGTTCTCACATAACAAGTTTGTCCAGTATTCAACCCCCATGCAGGCAGCCTCAGTAAGGAACTGGCGGGCGCTGGCGTTTTTTCTGCCTTTTTTTTTTCTCTCTCGTTTTTTTTTCCATTAGAGGTAGTATTAAATCCCGTTTTTTCAAATCACCTCGCGGGCCGGATTTGACGACGTCGCGGGCCGGAATTGGCCCGCGAAACACCAGTTTGCCACCCCTGCAGTAGATGCTTTGTCTCCTACACCTGGGTTTGAATCTCGGGTAGGACATAAAACTAATGAATTACAGCTTTAAAGCTTAACCCTTTCATGCATAAATTATGAAAATAATTCATGCAGTGAACTTTGAAGTATCAACCTGCAGCTCCAACAGTTCTGTGTGACACCATTGTTTGAAATTCAGTGTCTGCGTCTGCACTGTGAATGAAACACCCACCACATGCCACAAGTTGTCGGTGGGTCACTTGCCCATAAGTTTATGTTTAAATTAGGGGAAGGTACTTTTGGGGAGCAAATGTCTATGCCAGAAAACTGATTGCATAAAAAGTTTGTGATGAGATTGAAGTTAGTACTTCATTGTACGACACTGTCATACAACAAAGTATAAATGAGGCTTAATCATTACCAAACCAAAATATTTGCTTAATAAGACTAAAGTCTACAGTAGGTTCAGATTGGCAATTTAATCAACAATATAGACTAGTTAACCTCACAGATATAATAAAGTAGGACAAATTGAAACCATGTATCATTTGTCTTTAGAAAAATAAAGGAGTCTTCTACTACACATCAATGTGACAAGTTGTTGTGCTTTGACTAGCAGTGAAGCACTAGAGGTTGTCTCACTTTGCCGACCCCCCCCCCCCCCCCCCCCCCCCACAAAAAAAGGGGAAGCAGTTTCAGCTCCAGCTATTACTGAAATGGCCTTATAAAGTGATAAAATGGTTCAATATAAGTAGATTTGTATAAACAATATATATTATCTTCCAGTATACGACCCTTCAAAATTACTGCTATCTAAAATAAAACACATGCATGTACTGTACCCGCACACATACACACACTCACTCACATCCAACTGGGATCAGGATTGGGTGTTGCATACTAAACATCCCCATGCCTGCCATAGTCCTAAATATTCTGAAATGTCACATTTTTGTACTTGAATATAAACAAACCCCAGAGGACTCAGACTGACAAGCTACAGTATCAATAGAAAAGTTTATTCAACTCGCATACTTGCAAATAACAGTCTCCTTATTCGTGTCATTTTTGCATCGTTTCCTTCAAAATTAGGAAACGTTTTCTACAGACAGCAGCTGATTCATTCCAACTGCTTTCAAAGCAGTGAGGTTTCTTTCCAAAATGAAATATCCGCCATTTGTAACCAAACAAAGCTTTAGCTTATACAATGACTGCTGACATGAAGGTAAAGCATGTTACTGATGATAGTAACATAGTAGTATAATAGTTATGGTTTTAAGGAAGGAATCAAGTGTTTATCAAATATGAACAGATTGTTTCCTGGTAGGAGTTTTTCATTGGAATGAAACCCATCAAACTACATAACTTTATTATTTACAGACCAAATTTTGAACTGAACCATTGATACTTGCTGTTCACTGGCTTCCAACACTGCAGTGAGAATAGCATGCACATACAGTAACAACATAAAGCATAGTCCATGTCATGTCCATGTCCATAGCACATTGATGGGTGTACTACATGAAACCCACTAGGGAGAATGCTACAGCCTTTTCAGGCAGCAATATGCTGCTTTGCAAGAATTGACAACCGCAGACTGGGTGTCTCACATTCAGGCATTTACATACTCTTACTGCTGAGAAAAGGCATAGCAATATCTGTTCCAATGAGGCGAGTGTGATGCTGCTGTTGTGGAAAAAACACACAAATGCATGCTTTCTTTATGGACTATGTTTAGTTTAAACTGTATTTGTCTCGTGACTCCTTGGGTCATCAATGAGACAATGCACTCCTTGATTATCGAAAAGCTTGCATTTTGCAGATGCGTGGTTCTTCCAACAACAGTGATAAGACTATATGAGACATTAGTCTTGCCCTGCTTGGTAATATACAATGACATTCAACTATATGACCACATACAGAACAAGCATTACATAAGTAAACCAGCATTTATGGGCATCAGTTAGCTATTACCCACTATTCCCAGCTAGGAGTTCTATAACAAAATCTACAGAGAAACAAAAGGTAGGGAATATTTGTCCTATTTTCAGTACAACAGCATTATAAAAGTCATGAACTCTTCTCTTTGTGTTCATGTTACACTACCAAGAAAATACAGTATGCTGGTATATTATCCAGAGGAAAAACCGAAATGTCAGACATCACAGTTGCACCAGTTGCTGTGACACAGTATGAGCTAGTCTCAGAGAAAAAGGCAGTGAAGTGTTTAAAAATCATGGAACTTTGGTGCAGTGCCAGTAGCCTAAAGGTTATGCCTGATTTATACTTGCTTGCGCGCCAGTGTTGGCACACTGAAAATAGCTGATCAATAAGCTCACACCGCATTATGGCAAAATATAACTCAGGCTTTAGAGGACGCTGGTTCAAATCCCAACGATAGCAGACTGTGGTTGGACTATAGGATTTAAGGTGTGAATTACTGTAGCAACTCAATGAATTTGGACCAGGGTAGTTTTGAAAAAGAGCATGCTGGTCACTTAGTAAAACCTTGCCTTTACTGTAGAAATGTTCTACAATGGATACGATAGGAATCAGATAGGGAAGCACCGATATACAGAAATTCATAGATAAGGCACAGTTCCCTACTAAAAACTGGGCTGTCTAGAAGTGATGCCATCGCGGAAGGAAACTCACTTTTTATTCACAGGCCAGACAGGTAAGTACACCCTATAATTCATCTGCCTCCTTTAGGATTTACCAACCAACTGCATTTATCAAACAGAATATCATGTGTGGTAACCTGGCAAAGTGACTGATGGAGTAAACATGATTAGCACCATTTAGTTGTCCGTCTGTTCCCATGCGATGTCATGCAAATCTTTACTTACTTCACCACAGGTTAAGTGTCTTTACTATTAGTGGTAGGTGTATAACCACCATAAACTAATTTATAAACCCTCACAAAAACATGCAGTAATCCTGGTCTCTATACTGCCTCCCCCTGGTCAGCAGGGCGCCTGATGGAGGGGAAAGGAACTGGTTGGAATAACGTGTTCCTTCCACACGCTACGTCCAACCGGGGAAACTCCCCTCCGTCGGGTGATAAGAAGGCCTGTTAGCCCTCATGCATTGAAGGAGGCATGAGTTCAGCTCTGGGTTCTCCCTAGGTTGGCAGAGGGAGTGTAGCGCCCAGGATTACTTAGACAATTGGCACTGGGTGAAAAAATGGGGTTACAAAATTGCGGGGAAAAAAAAAAAAAAAAAAAATGTATTAACAATTTCTGTAAGAAAAAGGCTCCTCCCACAAATCTTCTAAGCCAATTACAGGAGGACAGTATGGATTTTCAAAACTCTGTTTGACGGTCGTCACATTTTTTTTGCATTAGACAGCTTCACGGAGCAGAATCTGATTGTGCTAAAGCAATTAATTGGACTTTAATTTTAATATTATTTTGGTATTTGATCATTGACCATGCACAATTGTCTGTTAGTTCTTCAGTAATCTACAGTTCATCATGGGCCTCTGTAAGTTTCATAAAATAAACAATGGAAAGCAATTTTATAATTGTTTTTTATTCTCTATTGTACTGAAAATGTATCGAACCGTGACCCATAGCCGCAATACGTACCAAACTGTACATTTTGTGATACCGTTAACACCCCTTAATGGTGGGTGCTTGGTTGACTGTGTGTATGAGAGTATGTATGTGTCATACAGCTGTTGTGTCGCCATAGTCTCTGTTCCAGCGAACGTAAAGATCTAGAGTCTGTGGTCCAACACTTCTCTTGATCTTCTTCAGAGACTCCACAAAGTCACAGAGGCGGATGTTCCGTACCTGCAAACATCAAACCATTAACTGCATCTGCTGAACACCATAAAATCTAAATGACAGCCAACACATCATAGCATTCTGTCGTAATGATATAATAAACTGTCATCAGTGTTACTAAAACAAATGAGCATTTTAGAATGTTTGTAACATCTATAGAAATGCTATTAACTCACCTCACTAGCAGACATGTTCCTGACTTGTTCTGGACGCAACTCTGTCAGTTGTAGGAAAAAAAATATTAACAACCGTGGATGTGACATTCACAGCAATGCCCCAATCTAATAACATAATTACACAGCTGCTGCTAGGTAACTAATTCAACAAAACACATCTTGGAGGGTCAAACGAGTAATCTGACCATGGAGATGTTATTTTATGTTTTCTTCAAGAATCCATTTGTTTTGCCACCTGTTTTTATCTTTGAATGTCAACATAAATTAAGTGATTACTATTTGGTATAACTTAGGAATTACAATTACAGTTTTCATTACTATCCACTCTGCAAAGTAGTTTTGTTGTTGACAGCAGAAAGATTGAGAGGGAAGAAGGACAGAGAAGGTTCGAGTGGGATTTGATCCTGGGCCAGCAGGGTCTTCTTAACCCCTACATCGTCTCTGGACACCATTATTTTGTTGTTGTTTTATGACTCATATTGGAAATAATACAATCAATCAAGACTCAGAGAAATGTGGAGTCTTCCCAGGAACCAAACTTACAAAGTCCATTATGAATTAACCACTTAGGGTACGGTCACACCTAAATTTGATTCTGCCTATGTGGCCGTCTTTTTGCAATGGTTTTCAATGGGAACGGAGCGTTTATTGCCATTGCACGGCTTTCCGCGCCAACTTCATTCCCATTGAAAACCATTGCAAAATGACGGCCACATCCAAGTTAGCTGTGATGGTACCCTTAAGCCCAATTTAAAAAATAGTTTTAGTTTTTAGTTTTCTTTTGTAGAAAGGTTAAAAACTAGACTTTTACTGATGACCCATAAAAACGGTCCGAAAGGGCTCCCTATGTTTGGGAAACAGTGGTCCAAGGTTCACTCAATTTAATGCAGATATCGTTTCTGTAGTTCCTACTGGCTGAGTTGAACTGGCATGTGATAAATGATGTACGGTGTTGGCAAGTGTTCCTCACCTCTGATGGGACCCAGCGAAGCATCCTTTGCCAACGAGGTCAGGTCACTGCCGGAGTAACCGTCTGTCATTCTGAGCCAAACACAGATAAACACAACATGAGGACTTACTGTAGAATACACTGAATGGCAAATCTCCAATTTTGGTGTTCCAAAATGGTGTGCTACTACTATGATGTGAAAGTGTCATAACAATTAATACTTTGTTTTACATGACCGTATATGACTTAATAATAATACTACTAATAAAAACAATAAGCATTTTATCATTCATTCACTATGAGATACATGAACCGATCCTTTCTCATTAATAATATACTGAGTTCCCTGACGCTGAGTGTTACCACCATGGTCATTTCATGAGTCACTTCCACTAACAGACTGCAGGTGTTATGTGAATGAGAATGGAGTGTTATGGTTGTGTTTGTGAGTAATCTGCTATGAGTCACCTCAAGGCCTTGCTCACAATGTGTTTTTGAAGACATGCCAGTGTTCATTAAAATAGAGCATAAGGGTTCTACTTGGGGGGTGGTTTATGTCTGCTAGTAGTCTGGAATATACATGACTGTTGTCAGTAGAAAACAGCTGATACAAAATGACTCTTTTCCAGTAAAATCTTTCACTTCATTATCTGTGAAAGTGAGTCACTCTTCAGCTTACTGAAAAGTCCTATATATGCAATATATCCTATACATGTTGTATGTCAAATATTCCTCACATTTCCATCAGAGGGCGCTGAAAACATCAAAAACACTACCAGACACCAATTAAAACTACCAAGGTGGAAATAGCAGCACTTCAAACAAGTAAAAGATGCAAGACCATTACACTACCAGACACCCCAAACAAAGGTTAATGAGCCATGTTGTGCAAATACCCATGCCGTGTTAATTTATCATTTAATTTTATCATCATTGTCATCTTACTTGGCCAGTTGAGACAGTTCCTTCTGAGTGAGAGGGTTGCCATGTTTCCCTAAAAGGTTCTTCAACAGCTTAAAGCGGGTCTAGAAACAACACAACACATTCAGGTTGATACTAAACAGCAATAAACAGCCATAGTAGTAAATAGTCTGAAAGTAGGAATTGGGGGTCTAACTGTTCATAAGATGTAGGCTTAATGCCTAAAACAACAAACATATGATAAAGAACATTGTAGGATCATAATACATAAGTCTGTGTAACTCAAAGCTTCAACATACCACCTCAATTGGTAAAGCCACATACACACGCTTAGCAAACCGCCTGGAGAGAGAAGGAGAGAGAGAGAGAGAGTGAGTGAGTGAGTGTATAAAGCTCTGGGTACTTAGGGCTGTTTGGTTTTGGACTACCATCTAGTGGTTGGCAACCAAAATAAGAGCCATGCAGATCTGACCTGAGAACAGCCTCGTCCAGCTCCTGAGGTCTGTTGGTTGCTCCCATCACCAGCACCCGTTCGTCATTTCCTGACTGTACCTACCCACATACACGCACACGCACACGCGCACACACACACACACACACACACACACACACACACACACACACACACACACACACACACACACACAGAGACGTGCAGAGAGATTTGGAGAGGCAGGGGCTGGAATTTCAAAAGGGCACATGCACGGACAAATGCACGCGCGCGCAGCGCGCATGCATGTGTCCCCCTGCGCGCGCGAAGCGCGCGCGAAATTTTGCGGATATTCGTCGGATTCGGGTACTTTTTTACCCGTTTTTTGTTACTTTATTTCGGTTTTAGGGTTAGGGGTAGGGTTAGGTTAGGGTTATAGATATATAATAAAATTTAAAAAAAAAAACTTTTTTTAATAATGTTTTTTGGTGGCTTTGGATAAAACATTGGTGGCTATAGCCACCGAAGCCCCCGCCTAACGACGCCACTTATTCTTCTGTATAATGAGTACTTTTACTTAAGTAAAGAAATTGAGTACTTTTCCCACCACTGCTGCTGTGCTGACACAGAGAGAGAGAGAGCGAGAGAGAGAGAGAGAGAGAGAGAGAGGTAGAGAGAGATATATATGGGCTCCTGCTTGACAAGTAATTTCAAATTAACAGCTATATATATATTTTTTTTGTCCATACATACCTAATCTGTCTCAAACAATTGGTCCGTGTTCTGCGTGCATTCACTGCGTTCAGTTGTGCACTCATTTAGGTTTCGATTGTGTATAATAGACTTCGTTTGCCGGGCGGTATCGCGCACCCAAAAAATAGCCGATCTACAAGCTCACAATGCCTGGCGTTGCGACGCGTTGTGAGCTTGTAAATCAACTATAATTCTGCGCGAGCACTGCATGGCACGGGGCTCAATTAAGTAAGCTTTACTGCAGGTGCGAGGCCAACGGGCGCAGTGGTTTCTACAGTTTACAGTCAGAGGAGACAAGGGCACTTTTTACCGACAGACAAAAGGGCAGGGGCTCAAGCCCCCTTTGATGTCTATGTGTGCACGTGCATGCACACACACACACACACACACACACGCACACACACACGCACACACGCACACACACACACACACACACACATGCACACGCACAGAGAGCAGTGTTTGCTGAATGTGTTTATGGATTGCTATTTGTGGTAGTCATTGGCATTTATAAAAAATATACAATGGAAAGAAAAGTTACACATGTACAAACCATTTACAATGATGCAGGATCTGATGTAGCTACTAGTAGCTGTCATGGCATTTCCTTATCTACCCATTCAAATTATTTTGTTATAGGTTCCCACTTGTTCTGTTCAATTAGGAAGATAAGAAGCTGGCTCGGTTGCTAGAACAAAGAAATGTGGGTGGGATGAAGTGCATTTGAATAAACAGACGAGCAGACAGAAAAAGAAAACGTTTTACCCCATCAAACTCGATCAGGAACTCAGTCTTCAATCGCCTGCTAGCATCATGCTCGCCCTCTCTCCTCTCACATAGAAGACTGTCGATTTCATCTGTGTGGAATGTGAATGGATTCAGTTAATAGTCTCACGTAGCCAGACGACCAGAGATCTCTGCCTACTGATATGTGTTTGGGCTTGGATGCCGGACTAGCAGTAACACATGTTCTTTTAACATTTTTAGAATTCTTATTTTCACATGGTACACGTGTATTTTGGAACTTGTAATATGTTTTTATTTGTTTTAAGTGCCATATAAGCATGAAACATCAAGTATATAAAGTAAATAGCAGTTGGGTGGTATTTCTGTGAGACCATACATAACTATATCTACAGCATCTGCAACAAAGACAATATTAATTGCTCTATGCAACCTAAGGACGATGTCTGCACACACAAAATGCATAATGTTTGCATAGATCACAGACCATAATGTGATTTGAAATGATGTATGCACAATATAATTGACAAAGTAAACTGTTACCTATGAAAATGATAGAGGGCTGCAACTCCCTAGCGACTGCAAACAGAGCTCGCACCAGCTTCTCCCCTTCTCCTACCTGGAAACATAGACGACAACGGATGGACAATGTGGAGATAAAGTGCATGTATCAAGAGTTCATACATACTTCTCAGTTACATTTTTTATACTTTTTAAAACTTTTTTTTACAACTTTTTACGATGTTACTAAACATTGTTCTTCATAACAAAAGATAGAATGTATGAAAGGATAGTGTGTCTCTGAAAGTAAAATAGTAGAGTAGAATTCAGCGTTCATCTACTTACATATTTTGAGGTTAAGCTGGCGGCACTAATGTTGAAAAAGGTTGCATTGGATTCCATGGCCACTGCTTTAGCCTGGGGATTACATTAAAAGACAAACAAAGGAGAAGTTTCTTTCCAGGATGAAGTGTCAAATATTCAAAGAAAACTGACAATTATTCAAAAACAAAAAAAGATTGTTGTTAAAGCTGACAACAGGGTTCCAATTAAAGCCACGAGCCAGTGGTATCAGGACATGTGGGAGACAAAATACATATAAAAATAATTATTTGCAAATGATTTACAAATTATATCAATCGCAATCTTTATTTATATAGCACACACTCTTTTATCCTTAATCTTCAGCCATTCCTGTACCACAACAATATCCTTTTCAATCTGACTAACTCATATTTGCCTTGTTACCAGTGTTCTGGAGAATGAGCGTTAGCACAAAATCTAGGTCAAATGCACTGCTTGGCACTGTAATCAGTTATGTGTGGTATATTTGTGGATATAGGGGTTGGCAGAGACCTATAATGTAGATCCATATTAATGGAAGACGCATTGTAATGCCTAGGTTCCATGCGATTCCATAAATATATAAGTGGAAGTGATTTATAAATCTCATTATCTAGTGTACTTGGTACATAGATATACTCCAAATGTTTTTTGTTAAGTTTTTTATTAATTTTTCTTTCTTAAGGTTAGTTGTCCACTAGCTGCATAGTCATCGTTATTGATGTTACTTCGAATCCATCATGTATATATTTGTTGTCTTTAAAGCACTTTACACATGCTGTTCTGCAAAGTGCAACACAAATTAACTAGATTGTGCTTGTGCTACTTTCTGCCAATTTTACAATGTTCTGCCAGTGTTTTATGCTTTTTTCAAACCGCAGGGAACAAATTTACCCAGAGGGTTGTCACCACCCACTCCTGTTGGGTTCGTTATGTTTAATTTACTGCATCATACGACTAAGTATAAATCAGGCTTTACTGGGATCAAGAGGGAGGGCATCCACCACTATTTCCCATATCCTGTTTATCGTCTAATGTGAACTTTTGTTTGTTTGTTTAAGTCTAGTCTAGAGCAATGGTTCCCAAACTTTGTAAACTCATTTACCCCTGAGACACTCTACATCTGGCTGAGTATAGACAATAGTTGGTCTACAGTATTATTATTTTATATACATATGTATCATTAAGCTAATGTGAGTTTCAAAGTCAAGTGCTGTTTCAGTTCTGTGAAGCTGACCTTAAAGGAGTCACCATCGCAAGTCTTTCCTTTATTATAATGGATTATGAATATGTATGTGTTGTCTTTTGTGAGTTTTTCTTTTGAAGTGTTTTCTTTTGCATTATTACCTATTCTCAATATCTGTTCTTTACATAAAGTTGCAATGTATTTGTATAGTACTATTTTTGCTGTGTAAAAGTTCATTGTGTTTTCCTGTAAATAAAATGTGTGAAATCTGCTATACAGTACATGCTGTGTAACATTTGACATGACAAACTCACCAACATAGTTTTCCCATTTCCTGGAGGACCAAACAGGAGAAGGCCTCGTGCTGGAGTCCTCAGGCCTGTAAACAGCTGGGGATAAATTCATAACATCATAATTAATACCAAAGCAAGCAAACAACAGCACCAAACAAAGAGTTCTTATCCTCAAATGATATTCTAAATAATTGTGTAAATGTGACCCAATTTCAAATCTATTGTAAAATGCTAAGAATTAACTACTTGCAATTCTGCTACGCAGGCATTAAGGGACACCAGCAGCATTTCTTATAAACTGAACTGAAATTGTAAAATTGCGGGGAAAAAAAGAAAGAAAAAAAAGCAACAAAAATAACTCCAAAAAGGGTTTTCCTATCAAACTGAATAAGCCTAAAGTACAGATTGACACAACAGTTTTGGAATTAAGCTTCCGATTCTGAAAACTGTAATACAGGAACATTCCGGAAGACATGTACAGGGCACTCACACATTGCATTTGATCAAAGTGTGTGATGTGCTTCATTGTTTTTTTGTGCTTCATTTTTGCACCATCAAGCGCAGACTGCAGTCTGTTTGGTATAGGCATTTCATGAAACAAATGCGTATGCTATCATTCTATGTGTATACAATCTACAGATAACAGCTGTCATATCAAGTTGTGTGTGCGTATGTGTGTGTTGCGGAGAGAGAGAACAGAGATAGAAATTACATGAGTTTTGTAACTTTGGTATATCGGTGGAACCGATAATCGGTCGATCCCTAGACAGTGTATCTAATAGCTTTCTCTAGTCCACCACCAGGTTTGTACATCATGATGACTGACCTCTGGTCTCAGTGCAGGAAGGATGACTATCTCCTGTAGGGCTTGCTTGGCCAGCTCCTGACCAGCGATGTCTTCAAACCTTACTGCTGAACCACTGGAACACACAGTCACAATCACTTTATTCCACAGGTATAATATATGTGCAGGAAATGTTCTTGGTGGCACTGATAAAGAAACTATATAGACATCAACACAACATAATGAAACACATTGTGGAGATACCACCGGAACCCCATTACATTAAGGCTACAGCATGTGTGATCATTTGAGTATAGAGTAAAACTTTGACTTTTTTCTTTTGAATAAATCATGAAAATCAGCATCATATTTTGTCATTTTAGGACCCTGTTATTGGAGAAAAGGGAAATGATGTGGATCTCAGGACCCACATAGAAACAGCATTGTTCCAATGTGGATTTCAGATTTCATGTCATCAGTTATTAGATATATTTATGACATAGGACAAAATATTTGGGCAAGGTTTCAGTCAATTACAAGGACAAGGAGTCAATTACATTACATGAAACATTATTCTCATTATTAAGGGCATGTTGTGTCGATTTCAGTGTACCGGTCATGGAAGCAGACTACACTTTTACCTGTCAACAATCTCATTGAGGATGAGGCTGGCCAGCTTGCTGTCCACATTCTTCAGGTTTTTCATGTCCTTTTTCAGCGGAGATGTTGGGGTGGAGGGTTTATAGTTTTGTCGGTTACCTGCTTTCCCCTAGGGAGAAAAAAGCAATCAATGAACAAAATGCAATAATGATTAGGAAAAACTGTATTATGCTTGATTCCCTCAAGCTGTGCCCTGCAAACTCACAAATACATTTCCTATTTGAAAAGGTCATACTTCTCATTTCTCGGTCAGTGTCCAGTATGAAGTGTTGAAGTGTATCCTTCAACAGAGAACCTCATATGTGAAATGACAGTGGGTCTACAACCACATCAAACAAGAGAAATGTAGCTTCCGTGCTTTTCCAACTTTCACAGAGCTGTGTGTAGAAAAACAATGTAAGATTACAAACTCACCTTATTACTGTTGGTGTGGGCGGTTGGCCTCTGTATGTGATTGCTTGAGGGGGCATTATAATTGGAGGTGCGCTGATGGCTGACATGCCCCCCTGATGAGGAAGAGGCGCTCTTTGGGCCCTGTTTTGGTCGTGGCAACAAGTGGCTAGACGAAGTCACGTGGTCCCTCTTTTTGGGTACAGCACCAGTTACTACAAACAATAAAAAGACACAGGCACACACACACACACACACACACACACACACACACACACACACACACACACACACACACACACACACACACACACACACACACACACACACACACACACACACACACACACACACACACACACACACACACAATCATACAAAATGTGTGTATAAACCTTTTGAGTAGACAATCTTTTTTTTTTTTAAATGGTCATTATGACAATTAACTCCCCACAACATTCTGTGTTACCAGTGCTGTTGTAACCTACTGGTTCACCTGCCAGTGAGGAGCTCCCGCCGGGAGGATGTAGCGCCTCCATTCTACTTCTCCCGTTCAACATTTCACGCCGACAGGCACTACCCCAGCCCATAAGAATATGTGCATTGACAAAGATCACTCTCCCCCCACGGCTTCCCTCTCCTAAACATAGCCAATTGTGTTCGTATAGACGTTCAGCCAAACCGGATGCACAACGGTAGATACAAACCCTAGACTCTGCAGTGGTGGAAAGGTACTTTATCCCTGCGCCACCCAAGCACTGTATACATTATTTTGAAGGCAGTATGCAAGGGTAAGACCTACCTGAGCGTTGATGAGTGTTATGGTAAACTGGATTAGTGCTGTCAATATAGATGTCTCGCTGAGCAGGGTGTCCTGAAATCACCTTGGCTAAGAAACATCAAAGGACAAACAGCAACAATTACGATGATGATATATTATATAAATGAAACAAATTGAATTAGATGGAAGTGTTTGCTCGTATTGTACCATAGACCAAAGCTTTAAGATGCCACCAATCTGTCATCTGTTTTTTTTAAAAGCACCACATAGACACAAATAAGTAAATAAGAAAAGGATGCCTTTTCTTCATGCTGTCATTGAAGGAATCAAAGCATCTGATGTCCATTAATAATTTGAATCATAATGCATGATGATGATAATTATGATGCATAATGCATCATCTATGATCTTAAGTTTGAACACTTAACATTTTCTTTGAATATCAAGTAATGAACAATGCCATCATTTCTCACATCTAGGCCAACATTAGAAGCATTTGGATTTATTTTAGCTATCAAAACCTACTGACATCTCAAGTCATGTATTTATTGAAATTGGACAACATTTCCTCCACATAATTTCCCAAACGAATGTTTGTAGACTTTCCATTCCAGTGTAAGAAACTTATAGGGTGGAAGTCAGTAATACAGTTAAGCCGGATTTATACCAGAAATTGCCGATCAACAATACAAGCTCACAATGTGTTGCAGCACAACGTGCTGTGAGCTTGTAGATCACCTATTTTCGTGTACAATGAAGTGCAACAAGCCCTTTCAGTAACTTTCATAAGAGTTTAACTTTACCTAACAGCTCTAGTCGGTCTTTGGCCATGATGAGATTGGTGGTCATTTTGGCCTGAAGGCGCTTATCACGCTCATATTTCTCTCCTGGAAGAGACAGAAATTAGTGTTATATCAGGGACTTTTCCCGTACTGTCTTTTTTTTTGTCAAAGCCATGTAGTTTTAGACATGTATATGAGTAATTAGCACAGATCCCTGGTGTTACATATATTTAAAAATAGAATACACATGAAATATTTTGCTACAAATATTTACATTTAATGTTTTAATACAAAATGTTGACTCTACCATACACTTTATAAAAGGGCAGACTTGGTTCTGTTACATTCTGAAAAACACTCGGGTTGGTAAATCTGTAAAAGTTGTTTTTGTACAACGCAATCTACTAGTCACTGACAGAATAAAACTGTATTCAAAATCACCTTTTTCTGGAACCTTAATGGCAATGCCCTTCTCCAGCTCTGTAATCCCTTGTTTGTACCACTCCACTGCTTGATCTTTCTGGCCTAATGACAAATAAACACATTGGTCAGGATCAAAACATTTTTGATTGATTGATTGAATACTGTATAACAGTTTGCCCCAAAAAAGGCAGTGTGGCACAGATTTATACAAAAGAATGCTAAAAGGACAACCCAGATAAGCCCTCGGGCCTGTTTCCATTAAGGTCTTGCGTAAATTCATCAAGACATTTAAAGACAATAAAGACAAAATAATATGCAAAAGAAAATCATATATACGAGTAGTAATAAGAAATAAATATATGTACAGTAAACAGTTGGGGGGGGGGCATTTCCGGTCATAAGCTTAGACTTTTCACTTTTTACAGGAGCCAATTACAATTTTCAGCCAACTGTAGGTACTCTTTTAGAGCGGTTTTGAAGGAGGGTAAGGAGTCACACTTTTTTAATTACAGTAGAACGAATTTGACCCCATTTTTGTGCCGAAACTGGGTTCAGTGAGATTAGAGGGGCTCCTTCTGGTGTTGTGCCTCTGTGTGTCTTTTATGCTATTGAAGTAGTCTGACAGGTACATGGGTATCCCTGTTTTCTCGAGTATCTTGAAGACCAGGCCCATTGTAAGTTGGTTTACTCTGTCCTCTACCCTGAGCCATCCCACCCTAGCGTAATGAGCAGGGGTTAGGTGAGTTCTGGGTGTAAGGCCTAGTAGTAATCTGACCAGTTTGTTTTGAGAGGTCTGCAGTTTTGGTTTTAATGCCTTTGAGGTGCCAACGTACCACGAAGTGCATGCATAGTCAAAATGACATTGGATGAGACACTGCTAGTGTTCTCAGTGTGTTTCTACTGACCACGAGGAGATGCTGAACAGAAAACCTGTTCTTTGGTTGACTTTTCTTATTACTTTTGTAGCCATTTTTTTTTCACTTGAGACGTTGGCCTCTAATATACAACCCAGGTAGGTAATTTCATCTTTCCTTGTGATGACATTGTCACCCACTTTAAAACCGTGGTTTTGGCCTTGCAGAGGTTAATTCACTAGGAATCGAGTCATTCAGTTTTCTGGAAAACAAGAAATAACAGTCATCTATATCAGTCAGTTCGCAGCAAGCTAACCCCCTTGAACTCATGACTCTTTGAGTCTTACAAAAAATTATGTAAATATATATTAAACTAGTTTTTGGGTGATAAAAGGGAAGCAATGATCACTGAATCCTCATGATAGTGTTCCCAAGCTGGTCCGGGTTCATACTGTTCATATACTGTAAGTGCTTTACCAGCCGTGTACAGTGTAAGCTTACTATAGCACTCACACTCTAATGCGGTGCCATTTTCCACTCTCCCAGAGCAAGCATTTAGCACACAAAGGCCCCACAAAAGGGTTGGAGTGGCTGGGTGAATCAGGCCATTGAGTTGGGCCCAGGCATGTCTATTTGTCCGCCTGCCAAAACAATGGAGCTACAGTGAGAGAGGATGTCTGATATGAGTGTTTCTGTTCCTTCTGACCAGGACACAGCACCAGAGGTCACCCACAGCAGCTTAACATAGAAGCACAGTCTTCTATTGAAAACACAAAGGCTATCACTGCCATGATTTGCCATATTTAAATGTCTTTATTTGGATTTTCGATAGAAAAGCGGTTTGATCCAACATTTGGGGTTATTTCCGGTAAACGCGATGCTTTGTTTGTCATCTAGCAGCTTGGTGTCCATGGTCTTTCTAAACTCTCTTTCATCCACTTGGAATAGAACCCAATCTCGATCAGAAGGAGGGTGGACATACTCTGCAAAGTCGCCCACCTTGCCTTGCATCCGTTTATCTGGCCGCAGGTGGATAGTTGTTTATGAATTGAATACAAGGACTATCGTGATATATCGTTGGTGAAATTTCATGCAATATATCGTGATATCGCAATATATCGAATATCGTGATATTATCGTTATCGAGGGCCTAATATCGCAATAGATATCGTATCATGAGATACCCATATCGTCCCAGCCCTACTATGTTTGCTTGTAGATTTTGCGGCGGGTGAGATTTAATAATTTGTGTTCTGTCTAGCATGCTAGAATTTTGCGACCAACTCACACCGATTGATTACACACACACACACACACACACAAGTTAACGTTTTAAGCAATAAAGAAAAGGACAACTTCAATTAAGTAGGCAAGACAGAATCAAGCCATGTAGCTTGATATTGGAGGTTATTCTGGTAATTTACGAGCTTCCTTGCCCTTTGACAATATCAACACTCAAAGCTTACTAGTAGTCAAAATGTTTTTGACTGTACATTGAGCGAGAATTAGCACAAGGATGGATGATTCAGTAGGTCAGATTAACAGTGATGGCTGGAATTGGTGGTTTATCACTAGTCTGGAACTGGGGCTGAAGATTTGATTGTCCCAGTGCAGGGAAATCTGGGCATCAAAACAGAGTGGGCACTGCACCAGATCTAGGAAGAGTGCGCACTAGGGAAATGTAATGTAGGCATCAGATTGGGCATCAGACCTAGGAAGAGTGGGCACTAGGGGAAATCTAGGTACCAAAACAGGAATACTTTCCTCTGGCATGCGTATTACTGGAATGCAACTACATTCATATGATTTTCGCCCAACCAAAACATTTTCAGACAAATGTTATATTAGTTTGAGGTTAAGGTTAGGCACAATTCTGTGAGGTTAAGATTAGGTTTAGGCATAGTTTTACTGAGGTTATGTTTAGGGTTGGTTTAAGCATAGTTTTACTGGGGTTAGGTTTAAGCATAGTTTTACAGAGGTTAGTGTTAATATTAAGGTTTGAGTTAGGCATAGTTTTACTGAGGTGCTATAGTACTGTACGTCATGGAATACATCTTTGTCTCCCTATACTATGTCTAGGTCCCAGAGGCCAAAAGAAAAGCAACATTTACAATTTTGATTAGTGGAACTGATAAAATATTACATTGATTCTATTAAATCTGTTAACACTAAAGAAGAGAAGTCATATGATAGTAGTGTGCAACAGTCCCAACACTCAAGCCTTCAGGCGTATACAAAGATTTTATCTCAAGCCCCCCCACACTATTCATTGCTCTCTGAGCTGTGAATTGAAATATTTTATCTCTAACTTTTTTTTTTAAACCAATAAACCTGTGATGTGACAATAGTCAATGACCAAAAGTTGAGTGGATGGACACCTGATAATGAACGGATCATCATGACACTTGTTTAAGGAAATGATTTTGAAAGAGAGCCATTGTTATCTTTCAATCCTGGCAAACTTTCTCTATGTGCCTTTGGCTGAGCAATGTGACAGTAGAATAGAAGACACTTCTGTTTGGACAAGGCACTTTCAGTGAACCACGACGGGCCGATGCCACTGTATCAGCTGCCTCCCTCAACCACATCCTGCCATCAGTTTGGTGGTTGGAAAGCTTAAGTTGTAAAACAAGGACATTAAGCTACATACAGAATCTACCTACTTAGTACCTACTGTGCCTTGCACAGGTTAAGTGAAACTCAACTGTGCGTGTTAAATTACTTTTATTTTCCAGAAAATCATATGGACTGAGCAACATCCACCAAGATAACAAGCCAACTTCCTAGTTAGCTTTAATGGCCCCTGCTGAGTATGGAATGAAACTAATAATATGACTAGACTAGTCGTCTAGACATGTCTTTTACAGCAGCTTATATACCGATAGTCTCCTGTACATAGATTCAACCATCACATGCACACCCAGTGACATTGACTTGACAACTGCCAACTAAGCCAATGAAAACTCGCAGACCGTAGGGATTCTAGAGAAACAGAAGCGCGGCACATCAAACACCTTTCTCATCTTCATCAATCCTGAGTGCCAGAGAGATGTACTCGAAAGCTTGTTTGTGGTGGTTCTTGATCCGCTCTCCGTCGTTGTACTCCTCGCTTCCCATGTTGATGATGGTGTCTCCCTGGCCATCGGCCCCTTGTTTGGATCTCGCAGCCATCCCCCGGGTCAGCCGCTCGTACAGCCAGGCGAGGACGATGCCACAGTACACTGTGACAAGACGCAACAATGACAGCACGGCCCGCAGCGGAGACACGATGATGTGCAATAAACGGCTACATATTTTATGCGGCGACACCCGATCGCATGTGTCTCTGTCGGCGGCGGCGAAGCCTCGCTTCTTCCTTCTTCCTCCCGTGGAACTCATTCATCCGCCTCCCTATGAACCTATCCATGTCATAATAAACGGACCTTTTTGTGTTTGTGTTTTTTTTGTTTTGTTTTGGTGGACACTGTCTTGTCTCTAACGTATATTTCTGTTGTTTTTATCCGTTCAGTCTTGATTCAATAAATAACGACCAAATGTCAGTGTGTAAACCAATGCAATTAAAAGAGAAATGAGGAAACGTTACAACTGTACCAGCGTGCTACCAGCCCACTGCCAGCGCCTCTAGACAGCCACTAACATCGCGTCAAGATATCTGAATTAAACAGAGCTGAACAGAGCTGAAAGGGTCCGGGGGACTTCAAAATAAGATTATTTGGACTAATATTTTATATTAGACCAGTGGTTCTCAAACCTTTTCATGTCAAGGACCCCCTAATTGACACTCATTAGCCCGCGGACCCCCATTTGAAAAGATATACCAGGGACCCCCATAAGAGAAGATGTTTTATGGCTCTAGCAGTGATTCTCAACCATTTGAATTTCAAGGACCCCCAGTTTTACATGCATTAGGGCTACAGACCCCCCTTTAATGGCATTTCTATCTCTTGGACCCCAATTCATATAGTAAAATCTATGTTAATTTAACTCTGAGAGTGTACAAATGTCCATTTGTACACTCTCCATTTGTCCCCGGACCATTTGTCCATTTGTCCCCGGACCCCACTTTTAGAATGTATTAGACTAAGCTTTTTAACCAGTGTAGATCCTGCTAGTAATATGTTGGAAGAAGAACGTACACATATAAATTAAGATTTTTAGCGATATGTGGCATAAAAGTGAACGCATGTGAATATTCATGCTGCTCGCGTACTCAGTACAAGTGCAATAATTAATTTAATGTGCATCCAACCTCCTTATGTTCAAAACGCACATTAATACAACTTAGGTTTCGTTTGACATTAATGTTTCTAAATACTCATACTGTTGATGATCTCACACACACACACACACACACACACACACACACACACACACACACACACACACACACCAATATATATATTTTTTGTGTGCAACTCTTCGTTTAAACAAATAAATGTTAATAGTGATGTTTTAATTTGGAGGTAATCGTCGCTAAAGGAAGTGAGTTTCCTGCCAATTTTTTTTGACGGGTTCTGAACAGCGTTGCCATGTCCGCTTATTATAAGCGAACTTGGGCTTGTTTAAATATTGGTAGTTGCGACTTCCGGATTGCGTTTTTTGGGGCTGGTTTCTAAAGTGTGGTTGCTTATTTGGGCTTGTTTCCTAATGTTATGTTGTTTAAACCAGTGCATCTCAAACATTTTCATGTCAAGGAAGTACCCCCATATTAATGACCCAACCTTCTGAAAATAGGTTGTGCCATAGACCCCCATACAATATTTTGTGGATTTGAAAATATTCCTACATTTTCATTTTCTTCATTTTTTTTTCAAGCTTTCTTTGAAAATAGTTAATCTACGAGCTCGCAACGCGTCGCATCCATAGAGGTATAATATAACGGTCGCATCACACGACGCGTTGTGAGCTTGTAGATTGGCTATTTTCAAAAAGCTTCTTTTGGGCTTGTTTTCATAGACCTGGTTGCTTATTTCTCTCGCACAATCTGGCAACGCTGGTTCTAGATTTCTAGCGTAGTTCCAGCGTAACCCTCGAGCAGAATACACGTAGACCACGCGCCCTGCGTAAACACCAACAACAAACATGGCGGATGGTGAGTAAATCATTGTTCGTTTAACTGAGTTTATCTGGTTTTCAATCTGTTTCTTTTATTTTGTTCTACCAATATAGCGTTGTATAATTTAATATCACACAACTAACGCTAGCACTCTGAACTCTCTCTTATGCTATTGTCTTTCATTCTGTACAATGAATGTCACTACATTGTTGCTAAGCTAGCTGCAGCTTACCGCCACTTATAAACCATGATTCACATACGGTTGCATTATTGTTGTTCATTCATTCTGCGACACGCTGTATTTTGGTGCTTGGGTCACAGTATGCGACCAAATCCAAAGCAACATTCAAAACCACAAATTCCAACGGACACCAAAATAATCTTAGTTTTATTATATTCACCAGACGGCAGAAAGAACTGCTCTGCTGGTTCAAATCAAAGTGCAACGAACTAGAATGGGCTTTAACTTTCCTTGCAGAAATGTCATTTAAAAGTTACTCCAAAAGATACAAAATGACTTTACCACATTGAAGAAGTTTAGAACCGAGATACACCACACAACGTTTGCATTCGCTATCTTACTATGACTTTTCTCATGTAGGCTTACGATTACAAATTTAAGTTGACTATTAATTGTGTGTTTGGCATTGCACACTGGAACATAAAAACATTTTTTTATTTCTGTTTGCCTTTTAGGCTTCTTAATCAAAATAAATATGTAAATAAATGATTGACATTTAATAATTTTATACAAAAAGCAGAAATAGCTGATCTACAAGCTTACAACATGCGTTGTAAGCCTGTAGATCTGCTATTTCTGCTTTTTTATATATTTGAAAATGTGTGAACATTTTTCACGATTGTGACAATTATGAAAAAAGAATTGTGATTTTCTCAAATAATTGCTGACAGGCCTTATTTTGAATGGGTTTAGGTTAAGAGTTTGTAATATTTGTTGTTCTTTTCTTTTTTATAGACCATACAGATGCAGATCAGTCCATGGAGGGACATACCCCAGTAAGTAGCCTAAGATACGATCTGCAGCAGTATGTATTCAAACTAAGTGCAGTAAAACTTCATGTGTGATATCCTTTCTACATACTAAGGTGTCCGATTGTGTCTTGGCTTTGAGATTGTTTTATTTGTGAATATGAATGCTTACAACTTAATATTATTCTAGGTGGCTGAAAACCCCCATGCTGAATATGGTCTGACAGACAATATCCAGGTAACTATGGAAAATCCAACCTTCCTACTTGTGACACTGTGTGGGTGGAGGAGAGACATTCATCAGCGTTCCTACAGGCAGAGCCACAAAATAGCCCCTAGTGTGGTCAATTTAGATTGGAGAATTATTACATTATCTGCCGTTATCCTGGTTTTGGTTTGCTCAATTTGGAAACCCATTTGGTAAAAAAAGTTTTTTTTCCCTGTGTTTTTGCCTTATTTTCTGTGTAAAACAAGAACTCTGTTTGGCTCCTCCCCTTTCTTAGTCTACTTCCTCCTGGGTGCTTCTGTGTTTATTCCTACTAACATGTTTAATGCAGTGGTGCTGACAGATTCTGCCGTTAGCAGAATCTATCCTTAGAGATTATGGTTTGCTTGATGCTAACATCTGTTATGATTGTAAGACCATTTATTTTACATTACTCTTGGGTAAGAGCATCAGCTGAAATGTAAACGTCTAAATGTATTCTTAAAGGTAGGGTAACTGATATTTTTGGGTTAAAACAAAAAGTATTTTGTTAAAAGGTTAAAGCACTATATTCTGATAGTAATCATTGCTATAGAGTGTTTGTTCAGTAACAGGAGTCTCCCCGTCTCTCCAGCTCTTTAATAAACAGAACATACATTTTCCGGTAGGTGTCAAAATCTCAGCCAATCAGGAGAAAGTACCCATTTTTAAGCTTCATTTTTATAGTGTTCCAGTTCCAATTGTGCCTGCTCATTTCTTAGCATCATCACTTCCAATTTCACTTGTTTAATCAATATCTTGATTGAGTTCTGTATCCTGATTGGATAAAATTGGAAATGAAACTGAAACAAAAATGCATTTTCTGTTTTATAAAGAGCTGGAGAGACAAGGAGACTCCTTTTACTGAACAAACACTCTATATCAATGAGTACTATCAGAATATAGAGCTATTTAACACTTATTTTAACAAAAGAAAATCACTTACCCTACCTTTAACCGTATGCTATGTTGTAGAGAATAGCGGAGAACGAGAAAGCCAATACAGAGAAGACTTCCAAGCAGAAAGTGGACCTGCAGTCCCTTCCCACCAGGGCGTACCTGGATCAGACCGTAGTGCCCATTCTGCTTCAAGGTTTATCAGTGCTGGCCAAGGACAGGTAGGCTTCAATGGGATCATTGATTTTAGCATTAGAAATTATTATATAAGTATGTATTGTCAACATGTCACTTAAATATATCCCTTGTTATTTGAAGTCATTTCTTATTCTCTTCCTGATTTCTTCTCTTCCAGACCACCAAATCCAATAGAATATTTAGCAGCTTACCTTCTCAAGAACAAGTCACAGTTTGAAGACCGAAATTAGACCTGGACACTGGAGAGACCCTTAGAGGCTATGTGTTTGAAAAGTAGTTGCTTCATGTGTTTGCTAATGATCCAGTAGTTGTTTGTTTTTTTCAACAGAATAAAGATGTGACTAATGATTGTCAATCATGTTCTGTGACCATTATCTGGCATAGATTGTGAGTGATTCATAAATGCATAATAATACAAGATTTACTGAAGGCTGGGTATCTGCCATTTTTAAATACATATGTAAAATATAAACTCAAGTCTTTGCCAATGACAGCATGTATTATTTTAAATACCATTTGCTTCTAAATAGACCATTGAAATTTCTCAATAAAAAATAAATTACAAGTTTTTAATTGTCATTATCACAGGTCAGCATTTTGAAACTTTTGCTTTGTACACAGGTTTACATAGTGTCTAGCTCTAGGCCCTTTGTATATTGTGTACCACTTTATTTGCACATCACAATAGAAACAGTAATTTGAATTAACAAAAATGACCGTTTGGGAACAATCACTTCATTTTCATTATTTAGTTACAAAATCAAATGTTACACCTTAATTACAGTCTATAAAATATACATCTTCAATATAAAGACTAAATACAGTACATACTCCTATAGCAAGTAAAAGTCCCCCAACCAAATAACACTGCTGTCAGTGTTATTTTGTCTACCTCTCTAGAATGTTACGTCATGTGGTAAATGGCAACTGAATAGCAATGAAGGTGCAGAAAACTGCTGACAAGTTCCAAAATTCACTGAGTTAGACAATTTGTAAGAACAGAATGTGAATAATGAATGGTTAAAACTGACCTATAGAGAAAATATTGGCACACCGTTGTTTCCAAGATCTGTATACAATATTTCCAGTGTATCACTTGCACAAATTAAATCGACGGAATCAACATTGATCATTTAACCAATATGTATCAATGATTAATTATTGGGTTCTATGCTATCCATCTTAATTAGAAATGGGAAGGGGGCAACCAGAGTATATATTATGTTCATGTAACACAAGTTGTCTATCCGTAATATCCTTGATTGTAAATATCTTACTGGAATATTCTCTTATGGGTAATAAAAAAAGAGATTTAAGGGAGACAGACAAAATATAGATTGAATTTTGGTAATGCATTCACCATGTAAATCGAACTCTAAACTCTAGTTTGGTTAATCGCATGGACAATATGAGCCAGGTTCAGGTAAATATATCATCACTTTTGTGGCTTAAAAAAAACGTATATAAAAGATACATACTCATTTATGTATTGAGTAAGTTTCATTATCATAATTGGTACAATTTCAAATATAGGTGGTGAGACCGTGGGAAAAAGTATTGTAGAGACTGTTTCCGTCCAACAACAGCTATGAAGTGACAAATTTCAAATTTTGGAAAAAGATATACCCGCATCACTTGAAATCAGGCTAGTTGCCATAACTCCCACGTAGAAGGCCGCATGAAACTAACAATCCCTGATCCTCTCTGCCCACTTCCCAACATCCCTAATGGCATGGGCATACAATGCCAATTTCAGGATGGTCTTGGATGCACTGCAACTGGTGTTGTTAGGAATTGGCTACGTGAGTGGCTGATTGGCCACACCACTGCAGTGTGGGCTTCAACATATTCGTGCTTGCTAATACAAGGTCTGAATCCTTTGCCCAGCTTCCATGCAAAGCTTTAGTTGAAGAAAAAAAAAAAACATTCCCGGATAACGCAAAAGACGACATGGGAGAGAAGCATCTGTTCATTAATGCTGACCATTCAAATCCCTAGAGATGGGGAGCAGGAGTTGGGTTGAAGCTTAGATATAGTACTGGTGAGCAGCAAGGTTTTCCATGAAGGGTCTGACAAGGTAGTCTGTTGAGAAGTAGAAGACCAAGCCAAAGGTGATAGAGATAGGAAGGGCTGGTAGAGCCTTCTTAAAAATGGCCAGAAGCAGAAGGGTGAGGCACAATCCCTGCATGACACAGAGGGTAGAGAATTATAAATTTACCGTGGTAGGAAATGTGTAGTCTGATCTAAAGAATGTGCATCGTTTCCGTGCTGGCACTATGTCTTTCAGTATAACCTGTATCATGTATTTGAATGCATGCCCTTCAAAAAATATGTATATATCAAAACTCAATGTTTTCAACAAAAAAATATAGCCCTTAGTCCTACATCTTGTTTACATTATGGTGAAAGTTGTAATACAGTACATAGGTGATATCTTAAAAAGTCTCCAATTTAAGTGTTGAGAAATGCAGACACCAAAAGAGTTCAGAAGAGTTGATGTCTTACTTTCTGTTATTGCCTACAGTATTTTAATATAAGTGAAACTGTACTGTTTTTTGACACTGTTTTTTGTATGGGAAGCTAGTTAAAATAATTTCCTTTGCATTAAAAATACCAGTTGGAAACATTTAACTTACTATGAGAATAGCCACAAAACAGGCTAGCAAGGTGTTCCAGTCTCCACCAGTGGCAGCAGCCTTCCCTACCAGTACGCTGTAGAAGATGAAGTCCCCTAGACCCAACTTTATCCCTCCTAGAGAGACAAAACACAAATCCAGTCGATCCTTTAGATATTGACCCTTTCAGTATATTAAATACCTTTAAACCTAAATATTTTACCTGAAGACAAAAACGTTGATAACTCACATAAACCACTTTTAAACCATTTTCAATTAAATTATGACTTACTGTCCTCTTCCAGATCTTCCTCTGTTGAATAGGACCTGGCCATTCCTGAGGGCACTCTGCGGTCTGGCTCCGTTGTCCTGTCTGTCTCTACATCACTGCCATCACTCTGATGGGCCTCCTCGTCTGAGACACAAAACAGCAGCAGTTAAAACTAGACCTACTGTAAATGATGACGCGCAATGCAAGTCAAAGCCTCACCTGACTATTGTTTTGGTGCTCATGTTAGGTACTTTCCATCACTAGAGATCTGAGTGGCGTTCTGCTAGACTAACTTTGAACCACGCACAGTTTGTTTGTACATGAAAAGGCAAAGAAAACAAAACAACTATGGGACCATCATTCAAGATTTCAGATCAGGCTCCATTTCCTGAGTTTTTTTTTCCTTCTAATTCATCATCTTGTCTGTATATTGCAGTGTTTTGAGGCTGGACCCTGAATAGTCTATCTGCAGATTCAGTCCATTACCTACTCTAACGCGATGGCACAATTTGGAATGCCAATTAAACCCTTAAAGTGTGCTTGTGTCCCTGGTGCCAGCCACTGGTCAGGATCAACTGAGTCACGGAAATTGTGGCTCCAGTATTACTAAACTGGGCCACTTAAACAAACCTTGAAACGATAATTGCGCAGCTCCTTGATGTCAGGATCAGCAGGTGAAACTCTCCTTGCTCTGTCTTGATGCGATTACAGGAGTGGATATACCAATATTTCATTTTCATTTTTCTGTTTTGTGACCACAAAATCATCTTCACTGATTGATGACTCAATTTTGTTTCCTTTGTTTTCACAACGAATAGGATAATATGCAGCAGTGCGCAAAATACGGACTCAGTGGAAGGGCCTTTAATCAATGGACTTTTAAGAAATCTTAAGACAACTTTCTAGCATACCTTTCATCTAAGGAGCCTTTTTAAATATGATTACATTTGTATTTATTTCTTTGGCCTTGGGGGCATACTAAACATTTCATTTGGTTAAAGTTTGTTTAGAAAAACACAAGACATACCTGTACCATCATTACCGTTACCGGCCCCTCTGCTTTCTGGAGGGTTAGCCATTCCTACCATCCATATCATGGCGGCTGGAAATTGAAGACATGAGTAGGTCAGCTGACTTGAGAAATAACATAAATATGAAAAATAAGGTACTTAAAAGTTGAAACTAAATGAAAAATGCCTAAGATATTGCACACCTATAACAGTAAGCCAAAAAAGAAAAGACGAAAAAGCAAATCAATGTAGTTCTATTCAAATTTCCTGTAAAAGAAAATACAGTATGACTTGAGCTTACATAGGTTGGACCAACCAATTTCAACCAATAATATGACATCCACCTCAATCTTCAACTTCAAAATCTAATTCATCCATGTTTGTTATGACACGGTTACTTTTCAACATTCTAATCAGATTCCTCCCGATGTTATGTCATCGGGAGGATGACATAACATGCCTCCCGATCCTGTTTAATTTAGAAATACATCACTATATTGAAGTTAGACACTGTACTCTTAAAAACGCAGTTTAACTGAACTTCCAGAATATTACTACAAAGTACTTTACAGACAATCAAATAATAAATAAAGCCAATATGATCAATAATACAAATTATATGAGTTAAAGGTAGGGTAAGTGATATCTTTTTGTTAAAATAAAGTGTTAAATTGCTCCATATTCTGATAGTTCTCATTGCGCTGTAGTATAGAGTGTTTGTCCAGCTCTTGATTAAACAGAAAATTCATTTTCAGGTCAGGATACCAATGCTATCCAATCAGGAGAGAGAACTCACACAGAATACAGATACAAGTGAAATTGGAAGTGATGACACAGAAATGAGAAGACAAAATTGGAACTGGAACACTATAAAATTTAAGCTGATAAATGAGTACTTTCTCCTGATTGGCTGAAGATTGGCCACCGACCTGAACATTTAAAATTCTGCAACTGAGCAACAAAGAGTATCAGAATAAAAACCTTTTGTTTTAACCAAAAAATAACACTTACCCTACATTTAAACAGAGCTGCATATGAACAAACACAAATTGCAAAAACCAATGATAACAGAATGGCCTAGACTTAGCAGCTGACAATCAGGTATTACAATTCTGACCTGTGTTCTCCTCACTAATGGCTGCTTGGGGCGATGACCTCGAAATTAACTCTATTATACTGTTCCACTTGTAATTCACTCTGGATAAGAACATAAACTAAATTGTATACCTACATGAGTATATGAGGGCAGGGAAAATTGGTTCATTGCGTTCCTGGGCCGTTTCCACCAGCATCCTCAGAGGGCCTTTGGGACACAGGACTGCAACTAAATCTGTTAACAAAAGAACATGACTTTGAAGCACTTAAAGCACAAATAAAAGTCAAACTTCCATAGTCATGTTCGGGCTAACTACGGTCATACTGTGAATGGAGCTTGCACAAAAAATAATTTCACCCCCTGTTTTACACCTGTAAACCTGTGATGGGTCAATAAAGATGATTCTGAATCATGTGTGGCATTAGTTATGGGTTACATACCCTGGGTAGACCAAATTACATGAGTTTGGCACAAACACTGTCGTGGGTAGGGATTCTATTTACTTATATGGTACAGTATCACCTTCATGCTCATACTGTACATAGCAACATCTGTTAGTGTTCCTGAATCGTAACTTACTAATCAGCACAATTACGGGGTGGTAGATAATCACAATATATTAATCTATACTCATTTACCATAGATGGAGATAGCCCCTAGTATGACCCAGGCAGACCACTCAGGCAGGTACTTGACAAAGACGAGGGCCATGAGAGCACTGATGATAATTAGGTACGCCTGTTGGAGCTGCAGAGGTCCTTTCCAGTGAATACAGATCATCCCCACTGCCCCAAAGTTCCAGACGATGACGGCCACTGTGGGGTAGTCCATGGCTATGTTGTATGTCTTAAACACCTCCCTGAGCAGATAAGTCAGAGAAAGTTAAAATACACACAGGCGTGCGCACACACACACACACACACCTAGGCTTGGGCGATTTCCAAAATTCTATATCCAATTGTAAGAAATCCCTTCATCATCACATTACCCAGCCTTTACTTGCCCTTGTGAGGGGAGCGATAAAAGGACAGAGAGAGAGATAACTAACCTCTCCTTTTCTCTCCAAATATAGTCATTATGCAAATGAAGTCCTCCCCACACATTTGTGTTGCCACTGCTCTTCTACCTTACTGGTGCACCTGCCAGTAAGGAGCCCCCACTGGGAGGATGTAGCACCTCCATCCTAGTCCTCGCACTCAACAAACCCCGATGATTGGCACCACCCCAGCCTGTACATGCAGTAACAAAGACGCCCGGCTTCCCTCCCCTAAACACAGGCCAATTGTGTTGAGTTCATATAAATGCTCGGCTTCGACCGATGGTACAGTATAAGGCCTACAGTAGACTATGCTGTGGCAGACAGGTACTTTACCCATGCGCCAATATTCTGACTAGAGACAGTTTCCCATCACTCATACATTATGAAATAGAGAGACCACACAACTGAAACCAAATTGAACCATATGACAACATCTTGTGTTGAATGTTGAATGTTGAGATCTGTGAACGGTGTCACTCTGTATCAGCATAGCATACAGTAAGCTGTTTCACATGAGATTACTTACCCCAGATACATGTAACTGAACCAGAAGAGCAGCATAAGAGAGGAGAGTATCAGCCACCCATGGATGAACTAAGACAAAGTCACACACAAGGATACATTAAAATGTCTTACATTGGGGAGAAAACTATTTTTCTTTGTGTGAGTTCCTGTTTTTCCTATAAGCATGTGCATAAGTATGCACTGTTACCATACAAAGTGTAGGTATGTCTATGCAGCAATCCCACAAAGACCAATTCAATATATTCACTGTTGGATAAAATAGATTGTGAAAAGTTTTTTTATATTTCTGCTTTGGCTATCATACAATAAATACAGACTTATCAGTGACATAAATGTACATTGAGATCAGTGCATGCTGCAAGCCCCAGGAGTCTGTGTGTAGCAGTTTCAATGCTGAATGACAGACATGCCAAAGTAGCTCTTATCTTTATGTGAACATAGGGGCCAGTACAGAAGAAAGTTCTGTTGTGTCCAACATCAACAAAAAAAAACACCCCACAAAAACAAAACAAAACACCTAGTGAGATGAAAATATTAACTTCTTTTTAAACCCACATTTCCCAAAATACACAGTTCTAACCTTGTAACAGCGGTACTTGTACAAGACCACCAGGAAGATGGTCATGACCACAATGACGCTGATCATGATGATGGTGTTCAGGAGAGAGTTGAGGAGACGCAGGCCCACTGATGGCGTGTCCTCTGTGAAGGGAGTATAAATCCTGCAGGTACACCAAACAAAACCTCATCAGCATCTTGACACTAGTCATTAATACATAGGAATTATGTAACTCTCCCTTTTACCAATAACATTGTGTGTGTGTGTGTCTTTGTCATTGGAGTCATCAAGTCAGTATATAATAAGTACATGGATACAAGACTGTCAGTTCCACACATGGCTTCCTTTTGGATCTCTGATGTCAAGTTGATGCATCATATTGATGATGTCAGGTTACAAATGTTTCTTCCTATTACAGTTTCTTCCTATTATTGTTAGGTTGACAGAAGTCTTGCGAGCCAGACTGTTGCCTCCCACAATTTTCAAATGCTTCCGTCACACAGTCTGGAGCACGGAAATGCGAATGTGACGCCTCTTCCCTGCTTTCGTTTCGTTGTTACAGTCGCACAAAAATGTGTGACTGTATATAAATCCCAATAATTGAAGCATATATAGTTTGCTGCTTATCAGACATGGACATTCTAAAATAAAATGTAAAGATATTTTAAAATTTAGTGAACGGAAATGACTAACAGATGACAGCTTCCGTTCTCGGTTTTCGGGAGGTGTAGTTCCAGACTCTATATAGCATTCTGAGATTGTAGAATAGTTGTGTGGCTACGCAAGACTAGGTTGACAGGTATGCAACATGCATGAATGCCAGCCCAGAGAGTTAATCAAAAAGGCCCATTAAGTTGGTTGATTGGATGATTTGAAATTAATGAGAAATGTGGGGTCTGGCTCAACCACTAAACAGCACATGTCTACTGATGGACAAGTGGTGATAAAACCTGGGACCTTTAAGTTAATATGACAAGTTCTGTCAAACAAATGGAATAGGAGACTTCTGTGTCTTTCAGTAATGTATCACTGAGGAGGAGTCATTTTACAAAGTTTTAAAAGGAAATATAAGATGCACATGTTGTTTTCCCTTGTCCTGGCCCCAAAAACAACAATGGGTTCTCATGCTGTCAGCACGGTTCCTATTTCGAGTACCAACTTCAGCTTTTGTTATCCAATTCCGGATGAAAACTTTTCCCCTTATTTTCCCAGAATTTCAAGAAACGTTGAAACTTGTAAAGATCTGGAACTGTTTATATTTGTGTTTTTCACACACATTTCCAGACTTTGCAAACCTAGGCAGGAACCTTGTTAAAAAAACATAACAATGGGGCATTCTGGTGCATCAGTGATTTTAAGTCTCAACCTTTCTCGCATGCCTCTCCTCCGCAACTCACTTTAGATGCTCCAAAACCTTGATAAACAGCTAATAAACCACACAGATGCTTCAAATAATAAGTTATGTGCATGCAACAACGGAATGAACACGTACAGCTGCTGTCCGTTCTTCTCCGAGTAGAAGCTGACAGATTTGATGGTGGCAACCACCACCACCATGCAGAGAGTGACAGGAACAAACAGCATGATGACGTGCTTCGCTCCATATTTAAGGGTCAGTTCCTCCTCATCCATATCTGGCTCACGCTCTACAGTGCTGTGGTCCACACCAACCGGCGCTCCCCTCCCGTCTGGCCGACTCTGCATTGAACGTGGGTGGGTGGGTGGGGGGAATAAAATTAAAACCGTAAGTATTCAAAAGTACAAATGACATTAACTTTTACATATCAATGCATTGCTGTATTAAACATTTGACATTAACCACTTAAAAGACGTATTTCAAATATAGTGGAAATAGCAGATCTACATGCTCACAGGCAGCGCATCACGACACCTAGATCGATAGATAACTTTGGTTTTTCTTGCAGTTGTGGGCTCCAGACTTTGGAAAGCCACAGGGAAATTTGTTATAAGCCTTGCAATAATCTTCATCCAATGATGACAACCCAACATAATAACATTTACATCATGATGTGAGGTACATGGGTTCATATTAGTATTCAGTATTAAACACTACTTAAAGTAGTGTCTAATACTAATCGTCTAATAGTCAATCATTAGTAGAAATATCAATACACCGAAAAATCCTCAGTGTTCATTTACACATTTGTTACTCCGAGTGCGTAATAGACCCATGTTCCATGTACTCTCAGAGTCAGAGTCTCAGAGAATTAACACAGGGCGAGGATTTAACTGTATAACTAACACTTACCCTTTTGGGCTCCATATCTGTGGGCTGGTCCATGGGCTGGTCCGGCTCTGGCTGGTAAGGCGGTACAACCGGATTCTCGGATGGGACCAAAGCAGTCCTCTCATTGTAAGAGTCCTCCTCGCTGTCTGATGTATTCATGGGTGTAATATTCACAACCACACCAAGGCAAAAACCTGAACAGGTGACCACAACATTAGACCTGATTCATTTGATCCAAAATTATAAATGTCTTTATTATTCCTGCACTTTCATAAACTTCCCAGTTGTTAGCTATCGTAGGTGTTATAAGCAGAGGTGGACGAAGTACTCCACCCCAGTACTTGAGTAAGAGTACAGATACTCCTGGTCAAATTTACTGCACTACAATTAAAAGTAGTTCAGTCAAAATGTTACTCAAACAAGAGTAAAAAAGTCATTGCTTTTAAACATATACTTAAGTACTTAAAAGTACATGCTTTACAAGTAAGAGTAAAAGTAGAAGAACATTTCTTATTTTTTATATCAATGAATCGCTGTAATGTTTTCACAATGAATTTATAGGATCTTGTAACTCTTGTTTCAGAGAAGTAACTCTATGAAAGCACATGCACAGCATGCACTGATGTGCTTGTTATACAAAGCCCAGAAACACCCATAAATACATAGAAGTGACTGAGGAACCAGAACTAAATACTTCTACTCTATACACCACATACAATATCTAACAAAGAGCGTAGGGGGAAGCCAGAAACACAGCTAGTGTGAGAGCAGAAGTGTGGCCAATTGCATTTTTAATAGGGAAAGGAAAAAGAACAGCCAACCTAAAAGTACTCAGTACTTTACAGCCTTCCTAGAAATGTACTCGAGTAAAAGTAAAATATTTATCTTGGAAATATACTCAAGTAAGAGTAATAAGTATTTAAAAAATCGAATACTCAAGTAAAGTACAAATCCTCAGAATCTGTACTTAAGTACAGTACTCAAGTACATTTACTCCATTACTGTCCACCACTGGTTATAAGGAGCACATTAAGGAGCATTATAAGGAGCCCATTAATAAGATGAAGAACTGAATAAAACTGATTCGTCATAGATTGCAAGCAGCCTAGCAACACAATCACAAATGTGAAGGTGAATCTTGCCGACTGCTCCCCACAGTGGTTCTCAACCAGTGGTCCTTGAGGGGGTTCCAGGTGATCCCCAGCTAAATGAAGGAGACTTGGTAACCAAATGGACCCTTATAGATATTTAACTCTTGAGAGAGTAAAATGAAACCAAATGGACCCTTATAGATATTTAACTCTTGAGAGAGTAAAATGAAACCAAATGGACCCTTATAGATATTTAACTCTTGAGAGAGTAAAATATGAAACTCGTGAGAGAGTAAAATGAAAACAAATGGACCCTTACGGGTCCATTTGGTTTCATTTTACGCTCTCAAGAGTTACATTATTGTTAAACATCTGTATTACTTAATTTACAAGAAGTCTACACAATTACAGAATGTAGAAGAATTGTTATTTTGATCAACGTGTGCCTGTTCTCTCCTACATGGTACAAGCATCCATACAGCATGGGTGGACACATCTTATCGACAACAGAATACTTTTGGTTTTGGGTCTGAGAGGCTAAATCTTATCAAACGGTGGTCCGTGGCCGAATAAATAATGGACCGTGATATGAAAAGGGTTGAAAACTAACTACTGCCCTAATACGTCATACGTACTGTAATCGTTTGGCGTTACTATGATTGCCACGTACTAAACCCAATGATGTTGTCCCAAAACAAAGTAATTACCTTCACGAATTCCACTTGTTTCTCATGAAAAGTGTTAATACATCATTGGTTTATTTCTCCACCGACGGGAAGCAGAAACACAGGATCAACAAGGAAGAGACGGCTGCGTCTGTCAGCTGATTTGGAACAGACCACGTGATCACTCGAGAATGACGTCACTTGAGACCTCATGACCAGAAAGCCCTGCACGCAGTGGTGGAAAGTAACTAGTAGTACTTGTACTCACTGTTAAGTGAACATTTTAAGTATTATGTACTTTACTGGAGTATTTCCAATTTGCAATACTTTTACTTCTACTCCACTACATCTCAGGGGCAAATATTGTACTTTTTACTCCACTACAAGTATTTGAAAACTTTAGTTTACTTTGAAGATTTTGATTATTATTAATTTCAACCATTTGAAAATAGCCGATCTACAAGCTCATGTTGCGAGCAATTGTAGATCTGCTATTTTCAAAAGATCTTTATACTTTTGAAAACTTGTAAAATGGGACATTCTACAAATGAGTACTTTTACTTTTGGTACTTTAGGTATATATAGATGCTAATACTTTTGTACTTTTACTCAAGTAAATTTTGAATGCTGGACTTATAACAGAGTATTTCTACATTGCAGTATTGATACTTTTAGTTATTTTTTTTTTACTTTTTCCACCACGCACTGTGTGCGCGAAGTGCGCGTGCGGCTATAGTGTTTAACTTATGTTCGGGTCGGGGCCGGGCAGAAAACTCATATCTTTAATATTTCAACTTTTCATGTTTTTTCGTAAATTAATGCCCTAGTTCGTTGTACAAGAGTGGCGCACAGAAGAAGCGAAAATCTATTGTAATTCATTCACTGATGATATGATTGTGACACTCATGGTGTATCAAACAAACCCTTGCAAGTTATGTTTAGAAATTATGAATAACATAAATATGGTAAGTTCCCTAAACATCGAGTGTATTGGAATTATATGTCCACAAGGTGGAGCTATTTATTTTGCAATTGATCCATTACCCTCGTGTGTGTGTGTGTGTGTGTGTGTGTGTGTGTGTGTGTGTGTGTGTGTGTGTGTGTGTGTGTGTGTGTGTGTGTGTGTGTGTGTGTGTGTGTGTGTGTGTGTGTGTGTGTGTGTGTGTGTGTGCGTGTGCGCGCGCGCGTGTGTGTGTACGCGCGTACAGACACCTGAGGGAGGCATTGCATTGTGTATGTAGAGATTTCTCTGTGATACAAGTTGGTTCTTAGTGAAGACTCTCATATGTCTATAGATTACATGATAAAACACAGTATCATTTTTGTAGTCCTATTGCTACTTTGTGTTTCTTTGACCACATTTTTACACTAATAATAAGGATTTTACTGCCCATCCTCCAGTCCAGTCCACACTCTTCTCTAACTGTCCTGTTCTCCCTGCAAATGGTTTCAGCTTTGTAGAGTGCACATATGCAAAGGTTTAATCATAGGATAGCTGAGTAGATAATACTGTAACGCTAGCCTTAGAATACAACTCTCGTAGACGTATTTATGATTCTGACGTTTTCAATCATGAAAACGTCAGAATCATAAATACGTCTACGAGAGTTGTATTCTACAGCTACTGTAACGCTATTATTTACTAAACATATCTAAAATAAATAAATGAACATGCTCATATTTGAGGGGCCCTATACCTGCCAACATTAGACTGTGAAAAATCAGGAAAAGAATTCTTGCCAGCACATTTGTTATAGAGTTAGAGGCAAGGGTGGCTTACTGCACGGGCCTACCAGGCCCATGCTCAGGGGCCCAAGAGCTCAGGGGGCCCTGGGGCCAGAGCCTTTGCATGAATTGTCGTACTAATATTAAACTTGAATTTCTTGTCAAAAGGCTTAATATTCATTCATATCAATAACAAAGCCTCAAATGTCCAACTGAAGCACTGAAGGAATAGCCTATACATTCACTTTGTAGATGTCACAAGAAAGAAATCATCATGATAGGATTATTGAGGGGCATCTAAAAAAGCAAGTGCAAAACAGCATCGGAACCTGTAAAATCCTGTAGGAGAGGTGCTGGTGTGTTCATGTGGTGTTCGCCTTCTGTGTAGCGTAAATGCTTCACACTTGCAGTTGAAAATAGTTTTGTGGTGTTGACTGCAAGTCAGTGTGCATGCCTGCCGGGGGGGCTTTTACAAGTGGCTCAGGAGGTAGAGCGGAAGGTTCCCGGTTTGATCCCTGTGACCCTGTCTCCCCCTGAGTTAAAGTGTCGAAGTGTTGTTGTGCTAGACACTGAACCCCTAAGTGCTCCCGATGAGCAGGTTGATGCCTTGCATGGTTTCCTTTGTTGTCTGTGTGTAAATGTGTGTGTGATAAATTTGGATAAATGCACCATTTACCATTTACAAGTCTGTGCCCAGGGGCCCATTGTCTCATAAACCGCCTCTGCCCAGAGGATAGTGCGGGCTTCAATTATATTTACATGGGGCCCATCACAGTAGCCTGAAACAAGCCTGTAGCCTACTGTTGTTACTGAGATCACACCTGGTTCAAATCAACTGTGGCTTGATGCCTTAGTAAGCGCAATGTGTTACACATGCTGCAAAGGTAAATGTTTGGACAGTGACTAGAGAGAGGTGAGAGGACACACAGAGTTTAAGTAGTGTTTGTGTTCAGGGCATGACTATACTTAATCACATCTGTTCGGTAGAAAAGGGCAGATATGGGATAGATATATATACTGTAGATATCATAAGAAATACTGAGCGTGCCTATGTAAGTTGAGTCAACTCCATTGACTGTATGCAGCCGCTTGTTTTTGGAGAGGATGTGTTTTTTACAGCCTCTGAGCCTCCCTCCCCTTGAAAGAAAAGGATGACCTCATCCCTCTATAATGACCCCCTCCCCTTCACTTTTCACTTTCTCTCCACATTTTTTTCCCCCTTTCTTTTCAGGCAGGCTGCCAGACACTTCTGCTTGGCGGTGGCTTGTCTACTCATGAGGCACTCCTCTTTTTCTACTCTTCTTCTCTCCTTCCATCAGTTTCCTTGACACGGCACAAGCAGCTGGGAGCGCAAGACAGATGCTGTCCCTCACGCGGAGCGGAAGGCGCAAGGACACTTGTTTCCTATTTGCAGGCCAAGTTAGGATTTCTTACAAGACAAAACAGTGAAGAGATTTCTTTTTACTTGAACATTTAAACAGACAATTTATATTCTGTTATTAATATCTTTTAGATTTTTTTCAACAGTACTTTTTATTTGCATCAGGTCTGCTATCATCTTGTGTTCCCCCTGTGATGTTGGCTTGAAGACTAATCTCCAGGAGAAAGCCTCACCATGTCAGGCGGGGTTGTTAGGAAAGTCCAACCGTTTACCATTGGGACCAGACTCTCTGTCCCCACTGAGCACAAATGTTGTGACATTGTGGACTTATATTTACCAAAATCTGCCTTGAGTAACTCGGAACAACAGAGCAACTTGGACGAACAACACTCTGCTCCTGCCAGCCAGAGCCATACCCAGACTAGTTGTCCTGATGTCACTGATGTCCATGATGTGGCCGAGCAGCTCAATAGTCAGGTGTTGTACGATGATGAGACAGATGAGGCAGAGGACAGAAACTCCATGTCCCCCACCGTTTCCTCTCGGTCCATCAAGAAGATAGCCATCTGCAGTAACACTGAAGCTGTTCCCACGACGTCCAGTGAATATGATACTACTGGGGTCCTGGACAAAACAACAGTCAAGGAAAACAGCATCCATCCGTTGTCACAGCTGGTACCAGGAGAGGAGGAATTAGTTAAGAGGAGCAACTCACACTGTAAGGTACGTACCTGCAACTAGTTTTGTTTCTTCTCATTGGCTATTGTGTCTTTCATAGCTGCTTCAACCAAGGAACATAAACAGTAGTCTATTCAAATGGAATTGTCTCTGTTGCTGGAATGAGAAATGTATTTCATTGGTTGTTTTAATTAAAAAACAAAAAATATCAAAATGCTTACAATGAGATGATAGTACAGTAGGTCATGGTCATCTATATAATGGCAGTAATTTGTGAAAATACAAAATCATCACATTATAATTTATAGTAGATAGATAACTAATATAATTCAAATTGGTTGGCAAATTACTGTATGTGGCCTCATGCATATACCGTCTAATTTTCACAGATATGCACTTACAAAATGTTATTTTACCTCACAAACATAATTTAGTCGCTATGACTCCCTTGGATTGTTTCCATTCTGAACGATTTGGGCTATGATCAGCTGTTTCCAGTGCCAAATATACACACCACTTGAGGACTTGTGTTCCAGCATAAAGACGGTTAACCTACAATGGCAAACTGCTCTAATCATTATTGCATTAAGAGATTAGATTTCACATCAGCAGACTATACCAGGACTGTTCAATAACGCTTATTAAACAATACTGCTGGCAGGTCAAAAGATCAAATTGAAAGTTTTCTCAGATTAACATCTGGCCCAGTTGCTTTTGTTTGGGCAGTTCAGTATATCACCAGAAGGCTCTCGTTAAGTTAATTAGGGCTGAATCTCTCCACAGAAAAGACTCCAGATAGATAGATAATTGAAGGGTTTTGGCGTTGAAAATAGCAAGGTACCACATCTGTGTAACACCAACTTCCCCATATCAACTATAACCCAGAAATAATCATGTTTCAAATCGTATGAACAAGCTGAACATTACACTGTTAACAATGCTAACCTTGTGTTTGACTTTTAAACAAATGTCTAGTGTAATGTAGGACTTCAAGTTCAAACAATAGACAGCCATGGTGTGCTCATTATGCTTGAGCAGTTATTGAGGCATGATTTCTTGGCCCCTGCATCAGTCATTAAGATTTGAGCATGAAGACACATACACTGTGTGAAATGGTCATTGCAAATATTTATATGGCTTTATTTGATGTTTCTTTATTTCTCATATCTCATTGTGAGTCAGTAAATGCAACAGCTAAATGCGTCAAATGTGTACGTTTAGACAAGAAGCTTTCTGAAAGTGATGAATTGAAATCAAGATTAGGCACTTAAGCCCTATATGGAAATAGACGATCTATAAGCCCACAACGTGTCATATCGCATTGTGAGCTTGTAGACTATAGCTATTGTGAGAATCTTTGACCAATTTTGACAATACGTCATGCCCAAAATAGAGTTGCCATGATGAAAGTGGTTAAGCATTTCTGCTTTATTGTCTCCGCCAGGCCGAAGGCGTGGCCGAGACCACAGAAATAGTCTCAGAAACTATGTTTTCGCCCCTGTCCGTCCGTGTGTCCATGTGTCTCTCTGTGAGCAGCTAATCTCTGGCACCGTTGTACCGATCAGCATGAAACTGTGCACGCATACTCCTTGGAGGCCAAGTAAAAACCTCGGCCCCAAATCTTCTCTGAAATTGACCTAATAGTGGCACTATAACAGGGCCCTTCACGTTTTGGCCTATAACTCTTCAACCGTAGGTCGTACAATCAAACTTTATTTTTTCTGGGATTCCGCCTGACAAGCTTGTCTGCCATTTTGCGTTTTCTTCAAAACACACTTTTTGCTACTACTCGTACAGATTTTGTCCAAAACCTGCGCAAATCGGTGCACCTTATTTCTGTGGTCACGTGATCAAGATGTATCTGTCAGCTTTTTCAGATTCCTTTCAATTTAGCTACGATTGGCTTTCAAAGTTTGCACAAAATGGCACAAATCATGAATGTGTTCATGTGTTCAATTGCCGTGAAACTTTGCACGCACACTCCCAGTAGGTGAAAGAAGAACCTCCACCCCAAAGTTTTCAAATTGGCCTCATGGTGGCGCAATAACAGCCTGCTTCATGTTTTGGCCTATAACTGTTGAGCCGTAGGTCACAAGTTCTCTGGATTTCTTGGATCACTCACACAAATCAGTACACATTATCTCTGTGGTCATGTGATCAAGATGTATGAGTTTAATTTATCTATGACTCCCTTCCAAAGTTTGCAGGCCCTGGGTAGGCCTGGTGGAGACCTGTGCTCCGAGGGGTTACATGGCGGCTTTCCGACATGTCGCCTTTCCGACGTTAATCTGAGTTCCCAGAAGTTTTCGCCAGCTCTGGCGAGGAACTTCTGGGCCACAGCCCTGGTATTTGTGGGCGGGATGTACGTCACGCTCTGAATCTGAGCGGACACGCCTCTTACCGGTCTGAGAGCTGTGCAACTCGTCTAAAAAGTCCGACGAGAGGCAAACAGCAGTACACAACAATGGCGGCCGAAATTTCTCAAGGGGAAATTGCTTCCCGTCGATCCTATTTAGATGCATCACCCACTGCATGTGGATCCCGCCCCCTTTTCTTCATTGGCTGTTGATTTGAATCACAACGCAGTGGCCGCGCCCCTGCTGTCCAAGCTCCGACGCTAACCCTCCCAGACTATTCCGACGTTAACGAACCCTATACCTAACCCTCACCCTAACCCTAACCGCACGCGGAAGCCACTAGTCGGAGTGGCGACATGTCGGCATGGAAGACCGTTACCGCTCCGAGGAGCACCTTTTTCTAGTTACTACTAATTGTCATTAGGATTATGACACTGACCTTGATTTATGGGCCAGACTCCAGCCCATTAATCCATGTCCAGGTCTTTGTGGTGCGCACATTAAAGGTGATGTAAGTGGAAAAAAATTAATACATTTTTGGTTTATTCCCATTGTGTATTTATGTTGGATTATTGTTCAGTAACAGGGGTCTCCCTGTCTCTCCTGCTTTTTAGTGAACAGAACATACAATTTCAGGATACCAATTTAATCAAATCAGGAGAGAGAACTTATGTTGTTGGAAACAAAAACATGAGCAGACAAAATTGGAACTGGAACACTATAAAATTGAAGCTGATAATAGGTTCTCTCTCCTGAGTGTTACTGAACAAACACTCTAAATGTTTACTATGGGAATATAGTCACAAATCTATTTATTTATTTTCCACTTACAGCATGTGTGCACCACAAAGACCTGGACATGGAGCAATGGGCTGGAGTCTGGCCCATGGTCACAATCTCTCTCTCTCTCTCTCTATCTCTATCTCTTTCTCTCTCTCTCTCTCTCTCTCTCTCTCTCTCTCTCTCTCTCTCTCTCTCTCTCTCTCTCTCTCTCTCTCTCTCTCTTCTCTTTCTCTCTCTCTCTCTCTCTCTCTCTCTCTCTCTCTCTCTCTCTCTCTCTCTCTCTCTCTCGTTCTGTCTCTCTCTCTCACTCTCTCACTCTCTCACTCACTCTCTCTCTCTCTCTCTCTCTCGCTCAATAATTACAATATACCAATGATTACAATCAGAGATACATTTTGTACAGATATTATGGGGCTTGTTCTGCCTTTATTGATAGTAGTCAGTGAGAGAGAGAAAGACAGGAAACTGGGAGAAAGAGTAGGGGAATGACATGCAGCAAATGGTCAGCCGGGCCCGGGAATCGAACTGGAAGCGAGTTCCCAGTTAGATTACTTAGTATATACTTACTATACCTACTGTATTGTCCTGTTGTGGTGAACATCTAGATCTGGTTATTCAACCAGATTAGAACACTATAAATTATTTGTAAATTATATTTAACCCAGGCCTGCCATGCAGCCATCGGAGAGTGGGGGGGAAGGAAGGGGTGAGGGAGAGATCGAGGGAGAGAGAAAGGAACTTGGGCAGCAAACAGAGGAGCAGTTATTTGGAGGTGAGATCATCCTTTTGGCACTCGCACCCTTCAACTTAGCCCTGAGGAGGTAGGCGGAGACTCCACACTCTAAAAGTTGGGGTTCATTAAGGGTTCTTTTGAGACACAAAGGGGAGCCAATAATAAGCACAAGACCTCATGGGAGTGCTGTCAGAGTTCATGAAGGGGTAGTTCAAGGAACCCTTAGGGGTTTCCATGTGGCTGTACACTGGAGAACCCTTAATGGTACCTGGAAGCCCTTTTTCTTTGAGTACGTGGTAGGAGATTCTAAAAACCCACATTAGCTCATGTCTTTATTGAAAACACACATCACATGGTAACTTATTTGCTGTAACCCATTGTGTAATGTATAATATATGTGTTTTGGCTACTAACCAAAAATGTTATTGGTCCATATATTTGCTAACTTGGATCAAGTCCACTAAATGCGTAAGTATTTGTCTCTATTAGGTGCAGAGATGTTGACACATTAATATATTAATTCAGTACATACTGAATGATATACTACAGGGACAAAGGGACCTCACAGCTCACAGTCAGCACAGGGGGACAGTGCAACACATACAATACAATACAGTGAACGTGTAATGGCAAAGAAAACCCAGCTTGTACATGAAATAGGTGTTTTATCAAAGAAAAGCAAATTGTGAAATGGGTGACAGAACAGTGATCCAAGTCAAGATCACTAGTCTTATGCCAGCCTCCCCAATGTCAAATTGGTTAATTAGAGTCACAGCTAAATGTAAATGGGATATACAATGAAGATAAAACAGAAGGAAAAAAAGAAGTGGAATACACCAGACACCATGTGCATACATAATCCCCACACTATGATCTGTACTTGCATCCAAGACAGATTCTCGTGACATTTAAAGAGATAAATAACAGCAATGAGGACACCTGTGTTCAGTTCATACAGTATATCCACAGCAGAATGAGGCAGTAGTCTACACAGTATATAATGTGTTGCTGACAACAGCCGTATGTGTGTGTGTGATAAGAAGCAGAGCTAACAGATTCCAGATAACGCCCGAGACACAGGAACCTGGCGGCCTCACAGATTCAGCTGCACACTCCATGATGTAAGAGGTCCTGGAAGTCTCTGTGGTGCATGTGGTCATGGGGACAGAATGCAAGGCCGGCCATGTTGCCCTGCAAAGATGAAAAGCAGGAACTACTTTTTAGTAGTTTTTTTTTTCTTTTTTTCAAGGGCAAACGTGGTTAGGGTGTAGAATTCCCATCAACAAAATATACCCATACAGTACCTGCTAATAAGCAGTATACTACCCTTTTCTATTCAGACTGCGGGCTGGGCAAGAAATCAACCCATCACGTCATTTTTCTTAGTCTCACAACTCATGCAATTACTGCTCTTAGACTTTTTAGAGCCACACAGCCGAGCTAGAAGGGGAGGTCTGAGTCAACACAATAACAAAGAGTCTGGAGGTGCTCAAAGCACATAATATGAGGCGCAAAAAGCTCAATACTACAAAAACATAGAGAATAGGCTGTTCTGCCTGTTCATCATAACTGCTGAATAAGAAGAGCTCATTAATTTGTCAGAACTCCACCTCATGATTCATACAATCATGACATGATAGGACATCTCCTAACCAGCAATGCTGCTCTCGGTATGTCAGTCACTGGCATGGTATCAAAAAATGTTGTTTTTGAACTATATGTATATTTTTTTTAGATTTGTTTTGGGGCTTTTATGCCTGTAATGATAGGACAGTAGACTGACAGGAAATGGGGAGTGAACCCACGACACGCTATCAGGCTGACATTGCAGCCTAGGGTGGCTGGACTGCCACGCCGCGGCCCAGGCCGGTTT